>NW_028270170.1:15460361-15614346 GCF_037043375.1 Chiloscyllium plagiosum | reverse complement strand
AATTGCAGAAAATGGATTTCTCGGTAAGGCTGAGGTAATCTTACTCTCTTGGTTTGGCTGGTATTAAGGTGTAATTTAATAAAGATGCAGTCAGATGTTGAGAAGCACAGAGGGTATAATTCTCTCCTTCAGACTGAATGGAGTCCAGTTGTTTCCATTAAAGCACTAGATCCAATATTTTACTTTATTGTCATAGGAAATGACCTACAAACTGAATAAATAAATCGTTTGTAATAATGTTAGTTCATTAAAAAAGTCTATGAATGGTATTTCTGAATTAAAAACATTTGTTGACTTAACTTTGCTGTTTCATTTAAAAATAATATTCATTTAAAATTGCTAATTGTTACGGTGTTAATATTACAAATAGATCTATATTTCTTATGCATTATTTAAAAACTAATTTATGGCTTGAATGTTAATTGTTTAGTGAAGTATAGGAGTTGGGAGGTCGTGTTGCAGCTGTAGAGGACATTGGTTAGGCCACTTTTAGAATACTCTGTGCACTTTTGGTCTCCCTGCTAGAGGAAGGATTTTGTGAAACCTGAAAAGATTCAGAAAAGATCTACAGGGATGTTGCCAGAGTTGGAGGGTTTGAGCTACAGGGAGAGACTGAATAGGCCAGGGCTATTTTCCCTGGAATGGCCGAGGCTGAGGGGTGACTTTATGAACTTTATAAAAAGGGAATGGATAGGGTGTATAGCCAAGGTCTTTTCCCTGGGATGGAGGAGTCCAGAACTAGAGGGTATAGGTTTAAGGTGAGGGGGAAAGATTTAAAAGGGACCTAAGGGGCAACGTTTTCACATAGAGGATGGTGCATGTTGGAATGTGTTGCCAGAGAAAGTGGTGCAGGCTGGTACAATTGCAGCATTTAAAAGGCATCTGGATGGATTTTTGAATAGGAATAGTTTAGAAGGATATGGGCCAAGTGTTGGCAAATGGGACTAGATTCGGTTAGGATATCTGGTTGGCACGGACGAGTTGGACCGAAGTGTCTGTTTCCGTGCTGTACACCTCTATGACTCTATAACTCTAAAAGGCATCTGGATGGGTACATGAATAGGAAAGGTTTAGTGTGATATGGCCAAATGCTGGCAAAAGGGACTAGATTAATTTAGGATATGTAGTTGGCATGGACGAGTTCGACCAAGGGGTCTGTTTCCATGCTGTACAGAATCTAAATAATGAATTATAGGTTGGAAAGGTAGGAATCTGTTTAAAGGTACAACCAACTTGTGAGGTTCCATTTTGAGGGGAGAATTAATTTGAGTTTTAAGTTCCATATCAGTACTTTTAAGCTGTTTGTATCAAGTTCCATGCTGGATTTCATGACTTTGTGTGATTCTGTGTCCTGTGCCACATCTTATCCAAATAAGCTGGTTTTCTGACAACTCATGAGGCCTAGCCTGATTTAGGTTCATTATTAAACAAGCTTAATCACTTTTGTGTTGAGGTATCATTTATTTCTATTACCTTCTCCACTGAAAGTTTGCATCATGATTTTCCTCTCATTAAATTTATACTTTTTGCTTGAGCAATTTGCTAAGTAACACTTTCCTTGGCATTTGAGACTGCAATGCAAGCCAGCAATGAGAGAATGGCAATCCTTTTGGCTATTCTCAAAGGAATGCATGAGTTGATTGGAAAGGAACAATTCATGGGTCACATGCCCAGAGGAAAAAAAAGTGCATTTCTGTGTTGCTATTTATGACCTGGGCATTTTCCAAAGAGCTTTGCAACTATTTAATTTAACTTTTAGTTTAAAGTATAATGTGTAATGTGGGAAATAACGCGTACATTGCAAGCACCCATGAACAGCAAATCGTCAAATAATCTATTTTTGTGATGTCCGATAAATTAAGTTTGTTCCTATCAATGTTGAAGACAGCGTCTGCTTGAGTCTGTCAAATGAAAGCTTAAAATAAAAGTCAAATGCTACTCAAAGCAACAAATACTGGAGAAACTCAGCAAAACCGCTACATCTCTGGAGAGAGTTTGAAGTTTAATGTGACTCTGCTTCAGGCAAGTTCTTTCTATTCCAACGTGTCACTGCAGAAGCAGCACCTGAGCTGCAGACTGCTTTGCAAATCATTTCAAGGGTCAATCACTGTTCTCGCCATAGTTGTGAAGGTCACAATGCCAAAGGGATTGTATGTAACAGGAGTCTCCACAGGGAACATACCGGCATAGAAAGTAAGCCAATCTATAGTTCACTCTTTGTTTACAGCGAGTGAGTGATGCAATGTTTAACAGAGGACAACAGCTTTAAGCCATTGTATCATAAAAATAGTGACAGTGCAGAAGGAATCACTATTTTTAGCCAGTAAGAAAAGACAGTGGTTGATCACAAAAAACCTCTGCAGAGGTAGAAATGCCACAGCTGCTGAAAATCAGAAATAAAATAGAAAATGCACCATGTACCAAGGAATCCAGAGAGAGTGAAACAAAAGCTAATACTTTGTATCAATGATCTCAAAAAGATTAGAGATAACATGAGCTTTTTAAGCAGGTGCCGAGGTGGGGAAAGGGAGACAGAGGAAGAAAAGAAAGGGAAAGGCAGAAGATATTAATTGCCAAACCAAGGGGAGGATGATTCCAGCATATAAGAGACACATCCTCCCAAGCTTCATCTATAAGGTGCCCTGCAGAAATCTCCTTATATAGCACCTTCCAAATTCACAACTCCTACCATCTAGAAGGACAAAGTCAATGGATATATGGGAACACCAGTACCTGCATGTTCACCTCCAAGCCACACACTGTCTTGAACTGAACATATCTTAGAGTCATAGAATCCCTTTTGTGCAGAAAGTGGCCATTTGGTCCATGAAGTTTGCACCAACATATCACCATTCCTTCAGTGGCCCTGGATCAAAATGTGGGGAGCTCCCTTTCTAACAGCATAGTGGGTCTATCTACTGCAAATGGACTGCAGCGGTTCAAGAAAACAGCTCACCACCAACTTCTTAAGGGCAGCTAGGGATGGGGGAGAAACTATTGGCCCAGCCAGTAATGTCAACATCCAATGAATGGATAAAAGACAATGAGATAATTAAGAATGGATCTTGAGGAGAAATAACCAAAAATAGCAGAACTGTTACCAACAACTGATGTCCAAAACTGAAGCTAATGATTATGATCTGCAATTGTTTATATCCAGAGGCGATAAAGTACATAGTTGAAAGATGAGGTGCTATTCTTTGATCTCACA
Organism: Chiloscyllium plagiosum; assembly: GCF_037043375.1. Classification (NCBI taxonomy): domain Eukaryota; kingdom Metazoa; phylum Chordata; class Chondrichthyes; order Orectolobiformes; family Hemiscylliidae; genus Chiloscyllium; species Chiloscyllium plagiosum. Next base: position 15,611,135 of record NW_028270170.1, on the reverse strand, counting down.
TTGAGTTTAATTGGAGCAATCTTGGGGGCTGGATTTGGAGAAGGCTGCGGGAGTGGGCCAGAGAAGTAAAATGACAGATGACTAGAAACTTGGTGGTGTTTGTGGATCGATAGAAGATACACATCATGACCAGTGAATACAATATTCAACAGGAGCTTTCAAACCTGTGACCTCTATAACGTAGAAAGATAAAGGCAACAAGTAAGTAGGAATGCCAGTACTTGGTAATTAATGATTGGCAACAAATCCTGGCCATGTCACCGATGTTCATATTCTATGAACAAGTTGTCAAACTCAATTAATTTTCAACTTATCATTGGATTGTAAGACTAATGTCCAGAATGAGTGTTCATTACAGAAACTATCATATTTCCCTTGATTCTAAAGACCTCATAACCTTTAGTTTACATTCAGCATCATGACTATTAAACTAGTTATGTAGCTGTCAAATCACTCTAAAAGTGTGAAGCTGCGATTTTTGAAGATAAACTGAGATAGGCCAAATTTTCAGCATTAACATTTGGGCCATAATACTACATTAAAAATCTTGTGAGAGTGATTCTGTTTCAGGTGAAAACTGTCACCATTAATAAATCTGACAAGTAGAGATATCAGTACACCCAGAACCAAAAGCAAAAAGAAAACACAAAGTAAATAGCAGTTTGGTAGAACAGAACTTAAACAAATATTTCAAAATTGTAAAAATAATTAAGCTCAGAACCACAAACAGCAGTTCACTAATTCCAAACCCAAACGTTGTTCAAATCCATTTGATGTAAATCTCATGGATTCTACTTTCTGTGTAAGAAACACAAGTAGAACAAACTAATTATGGAATTGAGTAGTTTGAATTTAAATTCCAAAAAGGGCACAGGGTAACAGTGCTGGATTTAGTGGCCATCTGGAGATAACTCACACATTCTAATTTCTGGAATTTGAATTCAGCAAAGCCTATATAAAAGTGGCTCAGATTCTTCAATATGTCTGAGTTATCAGTAACAATCCATCTACATTTCCTATTGCCAAGCAAAAGCAATCAACATTCTCAAAGACCCCTCACACCCCAATTATAATCTCTTCCAACCTCTCCCGTCAAGCAGAGGTTATAAAAGCTTAAATACATGAACAAACAGGTTCAAGAACAGCTTCATCCCCACTGAATGGTCCTCTCAAATTTCAAATCTAATGTTGATCTTGGTTTTGTACACCTCCTGTGCAGCTGCAACTTTGTATGCCTTGCTCTGTTCAATCACCTATGATCTGTATGTCCTTGTATGTTATGATCTGCCTGTACTGCACACAAAACAAAAGTTTTCACTGTACTTAGGTACATGTGATAACAATAAATCAAATTCAAAGCACAGATGACAAATATTTTCCAGCGTGTCCTTCTTAGCTGCTAGTATTAGCTAGGAATGCCAAGATATTTCTTCTTAAAGATGTTCCTGTAGACACTGAGTGAATTTTAAAATCTCCTCCACCTTTGTGTTTGATGTGAGCTCTCTTCCGGTTGGGCTAATGTTCATGTAATGTGATATGTAACAAGTCAATAAATGTTATTTATCTGTAATATTGAAGGACAACTCTCAGGGAAACATTTTCCATATTCAAGATAGTGAATAACTGAATACTGTATAACTCCTGCACATCTTAGTCCTTCTCATACCTTTCTGTTTCTGCTGGTTCTTTTAAATCTAATTTCTATGGCTGCCCTATAAATTGGATTTTTAAAATTACACTATCAAAACATGACCTAGGACAAAGCCTTTCTCTCTCTGGATGTGGCAAAAAAGTAGCAAGAGTGGAAATAATTGGGCACATTAGCCGCTGAGGGTAACTTGCCCCGGTGCTGGCCAAGCAGGTCTACAGGTATCCTTTTGGGCAATGTGGTAAATTAATGCCCCCTTAATGGTCTTAACATGCCATATCCTCTCTATCTGCCTCCCTGGTGGACAAGAAAGTTGGCTTGAATCCTCACTAAGAAAACATGGTGATTTGGTGAGTGCTCCAATGTCAGGGAAATCAGAAGCAAGGAAGGCAGACAAGGGCCCTTGCCTCTGACCTCTGACCACTGCACCCACACCCCCAGTCCCCACCCCAGCCTTCTTCTCTCCATAGCCTAGACCCTGTAACAATAAGATAGATAAAATTTTCCTTCTCAATATGAGATCAGAGTAGGCCTCAACAGGCAGACTTTAGGATTCTTCTCCAACACCAAGGTGCCTGTTGAGTGAAATTCACTCGTGACTCTCAACTCTCAAAGAGTTTATTGGCAAATCAACAAATGAGTTCTCTCTCTCCAGTGGGGGCAGTGTTTTGGTCACATTCCTAATATGCTTGTCCCTATACTTTGACATAAAAATGGGAACATTCCATCTATAGTTTTGAACACCTTAATTTAATTCCCTCTTAGTCTGCTCTTCTTAATGGAGAACAATCCCAAACACTCCAGTAACTGAAATTTATCATCCCAATTAAAGGTCATTAAATATTGAGTTCATCTTGTGTGCAACAATGCAGTCAACTTACGTTATGAGAATAATATTAATCCTTCAGCAGGTTTTGTTTTGTGAAAATAGGACTAATAGGATGCCATCAGCTAAGGCAAAATCACTCTTTATATTTAGGTGTTTTGTCAACAGTGCTAAGTTGCTAATTTAATAATTCTTCTCATTCTGCATATGTGGCGTTGAGACTGATGGAAAGGATAGCACTTCACAGAAGGCAAATACAGAGTACAACTCAGCTGACAAATATATTCCAGTAAACACCAATAATTTGCATTTACATAGTGCCTTGAGCAATTCAAAATCACTGTTATCATACTTAAAGTAGTTAGCCCAGTAGGAGATAACTCCTGTAGATCAGCCAAAGTGTACAAACTTAAAGCTGTAGATTAGCAGTAATGTGACTTATGTAAGATAGTGGAAAAGGAACACGCATCACACATCTATTTTAGACATAACTTGATTTCTCTCTGTCTCTCTTCCCTTCCATCCCCCCACCCGCCACTGCCTTCCTGGGGTAAAATACTGGGATAAAGATCCATGTGCTCCAATTCATGTTCAGTCAATAACAGTCATAAAAACGCTGTTTCCTCTGAATCATGATCAGGGGAATGCTTCATTTTATACCAACTGCAGTTGAGGTCAGCTAACTTCATCAGGATTGGAGTTTGAACATTGGACTCTTTGGCCTATATAGACCAACTCCTTGACAGGTATCTTGCCACACTTCAAACTGGTAGAAGTTTACCTCCACTTCCTGTAGCAGATGGTTTACATGCACAGAGCATTAGGCTCGATTGCACTCTGATTACTGCATTAGCTTTGCATAAATGAATCAATTATCGGTATTCAAAGTTCTTTCCAATTAATTCCTCATACTGTGCAATGATCTTATTCATTTCTGTGAGCTATTCCATCATGTACTGAATGTTCTAGATAATTATGCAACCCATGAATAACTGGGAACATTTTCTTCTGGAGCTATGCTCACATGTTTAAGTATTAACCATTAACTACAAGGGATGGACAACAAATCCTGGCTTTACCAGTGATGCCTACCTTGCGGGATTGATACGTCATCTTTTATTGCAAAATATATTTGATTCAGGAAGTCACATCTTAGTAAGAGCCAGTGTGTATTTAATATATTACTGCAATAATCCTTGAGTGACCAATCACTCTGCTATTCTGCTGGTTTTCAGGCTCGCTACGTAGTCTGGGTTAGCAAGTGTTAAGGCTGAAGTCCCCTTATGTCTTATAATTCAGGTACATGGTTCCCATAAGTAAGTGTGCAGTTTCAATAACGTGAAGCTGGCAATCTTATGCATGGCAGGAATCTGATAGATTGCCACAGGACTAAAGGTACTATTTGTGTTGGATATCACACAAGATGCCCTCCCAATGTTCTATTCATTTCAGAAGGTAGCAACTACCATGGTCATTGTGTGTAATTTAAAACTAATTGTTCATTTTATATAAAGTAACATGTTACACAAATGCAAAATCCTACAAGTAGATGTTTGACCTACACAGTACTGTTTAGAAAATAAAAAAAACAGCTTTTTTTAATAGTTCTTTTCAGAATCCTCTAAGTCTCTGAAAACAACATGGGGGAAAAGCTCCCCATAGAACCTCCTTATACCACCACCCCTCCTTTCTAACCCCTCCCTTCCTTTAGACTGACTTTATTAGAAAGCATCAATGTGAAACAGGATACCCACATATTGTTGGCTTTGTAAGCCGTATGGATAGGAGCTTAAGATAATAAAGAGACAATGATAGATTGTGAGAGGGGACAAAGCTGTGGCTGATTGATATAAAGACCACCAAATGTCGGGTCAGCTATTCTGGAAAAACAAATGATTGACTGGAGTATTTTTTAAATGCTTGAAAGGTAGGGCAAAAAAGCTCCAAAAAGAGTTATGAGTTCACATACACGGAGCACCAATAAGTCAGGTATAAAAAAATGTAATCAATAAAGGTCATTGTAATACTTAACAGGGAAGTCAGGAGTGCAAAAAGGGGACATGTCATAAATTTGGCAAATAGGGTGAAGGAGAATCCAAAGGGTTTTTGTAAATACATTAAGAACAAAAGGGTAACGAGGGAGAGAAAAGGGCCCCTCAAAGATCAGCAAAGCAGCCTATGTGTGTGGAGCAGCAGAAGGTTGGGGAGATACTAAACGAGTATTTTACATCAGTGTTTACTATGAAGAAGGACATGGAAGATATAGAATGTAGGGAGATAGATGGTGGCATCTTGAAAATTGTCCATATTACAGAGCAGGAGGTGCTGGATGTCTTGAAACGCATAAAAGTGGATAAATCCCCAGGACCTGATCAGGTTTACCATAGAACACTGTGGGAAGCTAGGGAAGTGATTGCTGGGCCCCTTGTTGAGATATTTGTATCATCGATAGTCACAAGGAAGTGCTGGAAGGCCAAAGGTTGGCTAACATGGTACCAATATTTAAGAAAAATAGCAAGGAAAAGCCAGTGAACTATAAACCGGTGTACCTTACATCGGTGATGGGCAAGTTATTGGAGGGAACGTTTAGGGACAGGATTTACATGCATTTAGAAAGGCAACAACTGATTAGGGATAGTCATGGCTTTGTGTGTGGGAAATCATGTCTCTCGAACTTGATTGAGTTTTTTGAAGACATAACAAAGAGGATTGATGAGGGCAGAGCGATGGACGTGATGGACTTCAGCAAGGTGTTCGGCAAGATTCCCCTTGGAAGACTGGTTAGCAAGGTTAGATCTCATGGAATACAGGAGAATTCGCCATTTAGATAAGAACTGGCTAAAAGGTAGAAGACAGAGTGTGATGGTGAAGGGTTGTTTTTCAGATTGGAGGCCTGTGACCAGTGGAGTGCCCCAAGGATCAGTGCTGGGTCCTCTACTTTTCATCATTTATATAAATGATGTGGATGTGAACATAAGAGGTATAGTTAGTAAGTTTGCAGATGACACCAAAATTGGACGTGTAGTGGACAGCGAAGAAGGTTACCTCAGAATACAACAAGATCTTGATCAGATCGGCTAACAGGCGATGGAGTTTAATTTAGGTAAATGTGAGGTGCTGCATTTTGGAAAAGCAAATCTTAGCAGGATTTACACACTTAATGCTAAGGTCCAGGGGAATGTTGCTGAACAAAGAGACCTTGGAGTGCAGGTTCATAGTTCCTTGAAAGTAGAGTCGCAGGTAGATAGGATAGTGAAGGAGGCATTTGGTATGTTTTCCTTCAATGGTCAGAATATTGAGTATAGGAGTTGGGAGGTCATGTTGCGCTGTACAGGACATTGGTTAGGCCAATTTTGGAATATTGTGTGCAGTTCTGGTTTCCATCCTATTGAAAGAATTTTGTGGAACTTGGAAGGATTAAGAAAAGATTTGCAAGGATGTTACCAGGGTTGGAGGATTTGAGCTATAGGGAGAGGCTGAATAGGGTGGGCTGTTTTCCCTGGAGCGTCGGAAGCTGAGGGGTGACCTTATAGAGGTTTATAAAATCATTAGGGGCATGGATAGGATAAATAGAGAAAGTCTTTTCCCTCTGGTGGGGAAGTCCAGAACTAGAAGACATAGATTGAGGATGAGAGGGGAAAGATTTAAAGGGAACGTAAGGGGCAAACTTTTTCATGCAGAAAGTTGTGCGGTGTATGCAATGAGTTGCCAGAGGAAGTAATGTAGGCTAGTACAGTTGCAGCATTTAAAAGGTATATGAATAGGAAGAGTTTATAGGGATATGGGTTAAGTGCTGGCAAATGGGGCTAGATTAGGGTAGGATATCCGTTCGGCATGGACAAGTTGGACCGAAGGGTCTGTTTCCGTGACATCTCTATGACAATGACTCTATAGTATTAGCCTTTAAACCAGGAGGCTGGAATTTGAAAAGTAGGAAGTACAAGATAGGTAGGGAGTCCTGATTAGATCACATCTGGAACTTTGTGTGCAGGTCTACATGATGAATGTTAGAAAAGAAATGCTGGCCTTTGAAGATTTTTGTGGTGCTTTCAGGGTTCCATTTGTTCAATTATGAGGATTGATTTCATGAAGTAAAATCTTATTCTCACAATGTAAAATGTTAAGGGGTAGAGTGATTAAAGTTTTAAAGACTTTGAAAGAAGCTGATAAGCTGAAGTAATTGAGATAACTTCTTTGAGAAAGTACATAATGGTTAATCAATGACTATGACAAAGGAGAAAAAGGATAGGGAAGGGTGTTGTGTACAGGCTTCAAGACCCTGGAGCAACCCTTGTGATGATGTCATTGAACTGCTTCTCACTGAGTATAAATACAGCAGTGTGGGTGGAGTTAGAACATACTGTACTCTCTGGAAGAACCACACTGTGCCTCGATCCCACAATGACAGGGCTGGGTTTCACCAGAAATTGGGTACTTGACATTTTGTGGAGTTTCAGGGAGGGTTTCTCTCCACAAGGCCTAGCAATGTTTCTCACACGATCATCCCAAACTCACTGCATTAACTAGATACCACTTCCCTCTGGTGCATCTCACTCTGTTCCAGCGGGATTCTCCTACTCTACATAGGAGGCGTGATTCATCACTGCCAAGCTAACCCAGGCTATACCCATTACCAGCGTCATATTTAAAAGGCTGTTGTGTACCCAGTCAAGTGCTTGGGTTCCAGAGCTGCCCTGCATGGTTGCAGACATGCACCCAAGACATGGGCATACAAGGAGAAAATAGGCAGTCTACTTTGAGGGCAGGGTGGTGCAAAGGAGGGGCATCCTCTTCCCACAGGAGTGGCAGAGAAGGCCATGACATCAGAGCCTGTCAACCTGGTGTCAGGGTGTCACCCAGGTCAATGCAGTATTCACAGTCCAGAGAAACATGCAGTAGTGTCAAAAGAAAGTCTGTGACCTTCTCTACTCTGCCAGGGTAAGTGCCACCATCTTCTCTGTGACACCTCACACTCACTCTATCTCTGCTACTGCACCCACATCCCACCAAGACTCAGGCTTCACCACTCTCAATATTGCCATAAAATATCTTGCTTCACTTTTTAATTTCCCAAACCCCTCCTCCTCGCATCGTTCCAATGCTACTTGCCCTCTTCTCTACATTCCCCTCCTTGCACCAGCACCTACAGCTGTGTCACCTGACTTGCATTGCAATCAATCGATCTCTTTCTTTGTCCCATTCCAGAATGAATCAGCCCAGGGCCAAAAGAGCTGGATGGTTGATGGGATGGCCATTTGCCTCAAGGCTACAGTCCTTTTTTGACTCTCGCTGACAAAGGATCAGTCATGTGGAGATGCTGAAACCTATAGGTCATAGCTACCAAGTAAGGAATATTGCTCATTATTGTACTACTTTCCCATTATTCCCACTCGGAATTCATTGTTATCATGTCACAATTCCATCCCTTATTCACAGTGTATTCTCTCTTTTGTTTCTTGCCAGTGGGATGTCCATAGTCTCTGTGATCAAGAGGGGGACACAGCAACACATCTTCTTCTCCACCCTCTGAGAAAGAGAGCTCAGATATCTCTGAGGAAGCACTAGAAAGGCTGTCTTCAGCACAGTCCCTTTCACCAGCTCAGATCCTGGCACCTCAACGGGAGGGTGAGCTAAAGTAGAGTGAGGGGAACCTGCTGGTGAGCACTGCACTGCAGCGTCTCTGCAGCTGCCTAAGAAAGAAACTCAGATACCTACCAGAGACCAGGCACCAGTCAGCCCCAGGCAGAAGAGGACACCATGGAGTTGGCCCAAGGCCATGACCAAGGCACTGGACTAATATCGGAGACTCCTCTTGACTTAGTGTGCAAGGAACCCTTGACTGAAGAGAATCTCTTTGGATTTAACTGAAGATGACTCCCATTAGTCATTGAGCAATGGCTGTTGGCTTGAAGCACAAGGAGAGGTTTTGGCATGTCCACGGCTGGCACATGGCATGGGTGTAATACTGATGTAATAAGGTGACATGCTGCAACATGTCCATCTTCTTGGCTGATGACTGCTGACAGCCATGACAAGTTGCTTAGATTTGAGTCTGCACTAAAATTAAAACAAGACAGAAGTGCTTTAAGGTCTGGCTGAAGGACCAAAGCACAAAAGAGCAAGGCAAGGCAGGGATGCTCTGAGCATCTCAGTAGGTAGGAATGAACAAGCAGGCCTGAGATGCAGCCTGGTCCAAACCTTTGCTGGGTGTCTCTCCAAGCACACACTGTGTCCTGGCAACAGCATTCATTCACAGGATGATGGCATCACTGGCTATGCCAGTATTTATTGCCCATCCCTAATTGCCAAGAGGGCAGTTTAGGTCAATCACATTGCTATGGGTCTGGAGTCAATGTAAGCCAGACCAGGTAAGAATGACAATTTCCTTTCCTAAATAGTTTTTTCTGATAATCAATAATGGTCACCATTAGACTTTTAATTCCAGATTTTTATTGAATTCAAATTCCACCATCTACCATGGTGGGATTTGAACCAAGTGCTTAGCACATTTCCTAGGTCTCTGGATTAATAGTCCAGTGCTAATATCACTGGGCCATCACTTCACCTGTGCAGGCAAGCTAATGCAGAAGCATACAGTATGTGGATTGTAGATGTGCAGAGAGGTTGTTTATGGGTTGGATGCCAATGCTCATGGACATGGAATGCTTGCAGCTGCTGTCTATGGAGGATGTACTTCAACATTAGTGCCAGTTGTCCAAGATGGAAATCCGGAGAAGTAAGCAGCAATCTGGAGTCACCAATTACCTACTCCGACCTTCGTGTTGGGAATTCTCACCATCTCATTTCTGTTCAGCAGGTGAGATTACAGGAGTTCGCTTACAGATGGTGCAAGATAAGGTGAGGGTGTTAATGAGTGATAATCCCCATTAACAGGCCTTATGCTTTTCACAAGCAAAAATCTCATCCTGATGTCCAGGTCCTGATTGGAAAATGTAACATTTCAATCTCACCGTCGAGAAGGACCTCACCAATTTTTTTGAAATTTCTCACCATAACTCATGTCGTTCAGGGTCTGGAAATATTCCACCAATAGCATGGCATCAAATTATGTGACAAAAGAAAGACCATTGTTAGAATTCTATTGTAGTCAAAGTGCTGAAATGAGTTGAAGTCCACATTTTTTTTCCAAATTGAAATCTAAACAAATCAAACATTATAATACAGATTCATTACTTCCTGGCAAAATATGGTAGGATTGTTATTTTTTATCCCCATACTGGTTAGACTTATGTAGCCATTCAACTGAGAAATGGATGGAATTGATCACACACAAGTATTTGTGGGCTGCAGTATCAGTCAAACTGAGATCTATAAAGGGCAGATCTCAAACCACTGTCTTAGCCCAATGTATTGTCTACCCCTTGTGTAAGCTTGATTTTTAACAGTTATTAAATAACAGTTTATAAAGACTAGCAATGGGGACATTGTCTCAACAGTGAAAATGTTAAAACTTCTGCATTACACTATATGAAAAATGGGTTTGATCTAGTGGGAAATGGCTATTTATGCTACTGAAATGGAATCGGCCTCCCTGACATTTTCTTAGCCCTGTAGGCAAATGTAACCTTCATAAGAGTATGGCTTGTAACACTCAGTCTGTGAAAATCATTGCACTAACAGCAGTTTTTCATCTGTGAAAACAATCAGAAAGGGAGACTAAAATGGATGAGGTGAAATGACAATGCTGGTTGCCCCCACAACAAATTTGGGTAATATGTTACAATGGCAGAATAATAAAATATTGTGATTTTGAAAGCTAACAAATAATGAACCTTGGCATGCAATTCATTATCATGTATTGATCTTTGTTTCTCATTATGCAACTCTCATATTTCAGACACGAGTAATTTAATTAAACTTTTTTTCTGCTAACTATTCTGAAATTTCATTCTTATGAGAAGATCTCTCATTGTATTGTGTATGGAAAGTCCAAGAATTTGTGCATTTTCTGATGGTCATCACAGATCATTACCACATAATCATGAGATTGGCTTGTCCGTCATTGGAATACAACAAATTTCCCGAAGCAGAATATGACATGATCTATTAAAGGAACAAAAAATGCACATTTAATTTTTACCAAAAACACATGCTCTGTAGATATAAAGACTATTTACCTCCTCAGTATGATTTTTGCTGGAGTTGCAGTTAACTTTGTTTCTCCATTCCAATTTTTTTTAATTACAGCTATTTATAAAATGTATTTTGATCAATTTTCGTGAATGGATTCACATACTTATCTAACGCAAAAGTAAGAGGTTTTGACAGAGTAATTAATGGTGAACCATTTCTACTGGCAGGAGGGTCAGTAACCAGAAAACACAGATTTATAGTCATTGGCAAAAAAAGCCAGGAGGAAACGAGAAGAATTTTATTTTTATGTTGTGCTTTATTATGATCTGGATTGGAAAGAATGGAAGTAGATCCAATAATAACTTGCAAAATAAAATTAGATATGTAACTGTAAAAGGTTGGGCAGCACAGTGGCTCAGTGGTTAACACTGCTGCCTCACAGCGCCAGGGACTGGGTTTGATTCCTGCCTCGGCAACTGTCTGTGTGGAGTTCACACATTCTCCCTGTGTCTGTGTGGGTTTGCTCTGGTTTCCTCCCACAATCCAAAGATGTGCAGGTCAGGTGTATTGGCCATACTGAATTGCCTAGAGTGTTAGGTGCATTGGTCAGGGTAGGTTACTCTTTGAAGGGTCAGTGCGGACTTGTTGGGCTGCAGGACCTGTTTTCATACTGTAGGGAACTTCATCTCAGGAATGTAGGACTTGATTTATAAGATAATGGTTCTGAAAGGGTTAATATTGGCGACTGTATCAGACTTCACCTAATTTGAGGATGCTATATGGATTCCCGCAGGGATCAGTTCTTGGGCCCGTGCGCTTTGTAGTTTTTATAAATGACTTGGATGAAGAACTTGGGTGGGTTAGTAAGTTTGCCAATGACACAAAGGTCGGTGGTGTTGTAAATAGTGTCGAGGGCTGTTGCAGGCTACAACAAGACATTGACAGGATGAAGAGCTGAGCTGAGAAGTGGCAGATGGAGTTCAAACTGGATAAATGTGAAGTGACTCATTTTGGAAGGTTAAATTTGAATGCTGAGTACAGGGGTAAAGACAGAATTCTTGGCAATGTGGAGGAACAACAGGATATTGGAGTCCACATACATAGATCCCTCAACATTGCCATCCAAGGTCATATGGTTGTTAAGAAGGCATATGGTGTTATGGCTTTCATTAACAGGGGGATGGCGTTTAAGAGCCATGAGGTTTTGCTGCAGCTCTATAAAACCCTGGTTAGACCACACTGGAATATTGTGATCAGTTCTGGTCACCTCATTATAGGAAGGATGTAGATGCTTTAGAGAGGGTGCAGAGGAGATTTACCAGGATGCTGCCTGGATTGGAGCGCATGTCTTATGAAGAGAGGTTGAATGAGCTTGGGCTTTTCACACAGGAGAGGAGAAGGAAGAAAGGTGATTTGATAGAGGTGTTAAAGGTAATGAGAGGCATAGATAGAGTAGATAACCAGAGACCTTTCCCCAGGACAGAAATGGCTGTCATGTAGGGTCATAATTTTAAGGTGATTGGAGGAGAGTATAGGGGAGATGTCAGAGGTAGGTTATTTACGCAGAGAGTGGTGGGTGTGTGGAATGCACTACCAGTGGTGGTAGTAGAGTCAGAGACATTAGGGACGTTTAAGCAACTACTAGACAAGCACATGGATGGCAGTGAATTGAGGGATGTGTAGGTTAGGTTCATCTTAGATCAAGATAAATGCTTAGCACAACATCATGGGCCAAAGGGCCTGTACTGTGCTGTTCTCTTTTATGTTCTATGTTCTATGTTCTAGAATTCAGGTAGGGAAAAGGCAAAACATCTTAGGATCTAGTAAAGTGATATTCTGTATCAAAAGACTTCCTAACAGTCTCAGTAACAATGTCTAACTTACTGATGTAGCTTGTGAATGATCTTAGTCTGCAATAAACTGTATCTTCTTTAAGACTTCCTCTCATTAAACTTCTTTGGTGTTCCTGTGCATGAGCTAAGGCTTTATTATAGAACCCCTAAAGTCTGGAAACAGGCCATTCAGCCTATCAAGTCTGTTTGGACCTCCAAAAGACATCCCATCCAGACTCACCCCATCTCTGCATTTCCCATAAGCAGTCCACCTAGCTTGCACATCTTTGGGCTATGGAAGGGAACCCAAATGGACACAGGGAGAATATGCAAATTTCACAGCCTGAGGGTGGAATTGAACCACCTACCAGAAGCCACCTACCCCAAACACAACTGATAGTGGGTTGCCATCACAGCACATACAATGAGGTCACAGCAATAAATATTGTTACCCAATACGCGTGAATTCCAAGAGCAGAGAATTCCAGCAGACTCAGGAGTAACAATGGAAACTTACAGCTTTAACGATTTTACAGCTTTAAAAGCTACTGCTAAAGATAGTCAACAACAGCTGTACAGTCAAACAGATTCTGGACAAACCCACACAATGATCAACAAAGGAAAAACTGCATTTAATGATAAAGCTTTATACTTCAAATATGGTATGCGAAACAAATGGGATTTAGAAGCTAGACCCGCTTGGGTAGTTGCAGATTTCATCAGGAAGCAAAGAACTTGTAACAGCAGTGCTAATTAGGAAAAGAACTGTCATCAGAGCTCCGTGAGTAAAGTTAAAAATCTGTGTTGGGCAAGGAGGAAACCTTAGTTTGACGGTGCAGAATGGCTGAGAAGAATAAAAGTTAAATGGAGGTACGTACAGCTTACCAAGACCATTGCTACCATAGCAAGCATTCACCATAAGGCACAGCTACAGATGGAAAATCAAAAACAATTGAAGTAACTTAACCAAAATTGCAATAATGTTGCAAGGCCAGAATTAAGGTGACAAAGAGGTGATTTGGAAGTCTGAACAAACAGACTCCAGAAAAAGTAATTAATAAATAAATTATTGAAGCTGTAATCATAATTGGAGATCCATATTTAAACAGTGGTTCAGGCAGGAGGAGTTTACTAAGGCAGTGAGAATTTGGCTTAATTAAGCTATAAGAGACAGGAAATCATTCATTTTTACCACAAAATAGCAGCAAGGGTCTACTTCCTCTCTGAAAGGTAGGAAACCTGCATTTTGACCACAAAAACACAGGGAAAATACCAATAAACAGTACAGAAAGACAGCATTGCCTATTATAGGGTTTAAAGAACATTATGACAAGAAAAGTAAAACAGCATATAGTTGCTAATTTTATAGCTTATAAAGACATGAAAAGACAAAACCACTTTTGTTGAAGTCCCAAAAGTGTTTGGCAATTATTTTAATCAGAAAACAAATACAATTCTTGAAAGAATAAGATTTAATGGAAGAGTTCACATCCAGGTGAATGGTTGGATAAGTTAGTTTATTATTCTAAAGAAAACTGTCAAGATGGAGCATTGAATTCAGAATTTGTTAGAAAAGATTTGGTATTGGAATCACTGATGAGTCTTTGTCAGAATTACTACAGTCTGAAGAAGATTTAACTGTGGAGAAAGCTATTAAGATTGGATTGGAAACAGAGAGCAGAAAGAGACACAGAAAAATCCTGAGAGGAAAAGTATAACCTTATCATAGGAGAACAGCAGAATTTATTCAGTTTATAATGTATAAAACTACTAAGGATGCATGTGAGAAAACAGTAAAGAGAGTAAGTCAGACAGCAGATACTAAGGCAAAATTTTATAGGCCTGAATGACATAAACTACAATGTGAAATCTGTGGGAATTGCATGGGACATCAGTGTGGCCTACCTTGACGTCGGGAGCAACTAGCTGCATTTCCAACTAAGTTCAAGGTGTCAAAATGAGATTCTCATTAGGCAGCAACAAGATGCCTATTTGCATGGACTATTGATTGTTAACAGCCTCATTAACACTGACTCTCACCTCATTAATATCCAGCTTCCTATGCTATCACCCACTATAGGAAACTAGATGTCAAAAATTCCTGAAAAGTCCAAATGGGTTCCTGGCAATACAATCTCACCACTTGCATCTCTAGGTTGCTGTCCACAAAGCGAAGTGCCAATTTCCCCTTCTGTCCTGTGTCCAGGGCAAATGCCAGTCACTATGCAGGTCAGCACTGGACTGACAGTTCTTGTCCAAGTGCACATAACATTTTAAAGATGGCTCCCATGCCAGAAATGATGATCAATCCAAACACATCCCTGCAGTGCCAAGTTCTTATGATTACAGTGAGTTGTAGAAACAGGCAGCATCAGATGAGAGCATTGCCACATGGGTAGGGTAGGTAGTCGATGAGGCAGGTTTAGAGTGACGCATCAATCGATTTTGCTTCACCTTCCAGGAAGAAAGCCTCTCTGAAACGTGACAAAACTGACAGTTAGCCACAGAAAGTCAAGATTCAGCAATGTAGAACAAGAAAGGTTCACAGGTACAAGTAGTACACAACTATTAAAAACATACTATTATCTCTAAAACCATAGGTTACTTCCAGAAGATGTGAAGAGATAGAATATGATAACAGAGCAGCAAAAAGTCAAACGGTTACTCATATAAAAATATTAATGTGATCGAGCCACCAGAATTTGAAAAGGTATGCAACACATTCCTCGGGAAAGTTGATAATCCCACCATCTTGGTTTTAAGTTCAAAACAGGGGCTGGTGTCACAGTCTTCTTAGATTGATTACTATGTTCTTACAGAAGTTGCAGCAATTAAAGGTAAAGCTACATGGTGCAAGTGAAACTGAATTCATGGTAAAATTCTCAACACTGCAACACCAAACGTGTAACACAGTAGAGAATGATCATGTATTTCATAATTGAGATGCCTCACTCTGCAGAAAGAATGCAGGCTTTGCCTTAAACCTTCTTCAAAAGTTTGAAGAAATGGAACAGCACAAGACTAGAAGATCCTTTGAGAAGGGATACTGTAAATTGTTAGCCAGGTTAGGGAAACTCCGTACTGAATGCAGCACTATGCTCAAGAAGAATACTGAACCATTATGTTTTCAAGCAACCAAGAAGATTTTGCATCAGTTAATGAGAGAAGGCTAGAGATAACTTGAAGAAATCACCAAAATGGATATCATTTCCCTGATGATGAAAACGACTTAAATGGTAGTTATTGTACCCAGACCCAACAGTACCATTACAGTTGGAGTTGACCTAACTTAACACAACAAGATGTTGGTAAGGGAAACATATCTGGACCCCCACATGAGTGTTCAACTAAATTAACTGAAAGTAGGTTAGTTTTTAACTAAACCCAATGCCAAGAGTGAATTCCTGCAGGAGCCATTACATGTGCAATCGAGACTACAGTTGCAACACCTTCTTGGAGATTTTGAGTCAACAGACTGCCAATATGTAGCTTCCTCTGCATGTATGTCTTCTCATGAATCAACCTCATAAGGTGGAATCAGAATCTTTCCATTCATGGAGATATCTTTGCCAATTCTTTCTCATCTAACGTGGAGACCAACAGTTTATGGTTTGTCTCTATGAACACTTTCATGCCAAGGGGGTAATCTGAAAATCTCTTGCACAAAATCTGCGGGGGATACAAGAGATTTTGCAAAGGATTATGCGCAATTAAAACACGGTCTAGAAGATGTCATATGCTACTTGGGTGACATATTCGTTAATGATGAGAAGATCAAGTAATGTGCCCAAAGCATTTATGCAGTTTTAAAATGCCTACAATCTCAAGGCTTATCTTCTATGACAAGTGTGATTTTTTTGAAGAATCTATTCACAACATGGGATATATTGACTTTAATGCTGAAATAATGCCTAGACCACAGAATATGTAAGAGGTTCAGGTTTTCCTCCCTCTGAAATAGGTTCATGACCTCCAAAGATTTTTAGGCAAGGTAAACCAATTGGCGAAAGTTCTTGCATCAATTGGCAACCACTCAAGGATGGTTCTGGAACTTTTTCTTTTAATCATTCAGGGAATATGGATCTCATATGCATTTATTGCCCAGCCTAGTTGCCTTTGAAAAGGTGGTGGTGAGCTGTCTTCTTGAGTTGTTACAGTCTATTTGGTAGCACTGCCCCCTACCAACCTCCCAAACAAAGTTTTAGAAGGTGAGTTCCAGGATTTTGACCCAACGATGTTAAGGAATGTGTCATATTGCCAAGTCAGGGTGGTGATTGGCTTAGAAGTGAGTCTGTAGGTGGTAGTGTTCCCGTATTTTTGCCTCCCTTGTTCTCCTAGCCGGAAGTGGTCATGGGTGTGGAAAGTGCTGTCTACGGAGCCTTGCTGAATTTCTGCAGTGCATCTTACACTTGTCACACACTGCTGCTACTGAGCGTCCATGATGGAGGCAGAGAATTTCTGGGTGTGGCATCAATCAAGTGAGTTGTTTTATTCTGAAAGGTGTCAAGCTTCTTGAGTGTTTTTGGAGCTGCACCCTTCCAGGTAAATGGGGAGTATTTCATCATGTTCCTGATTGGTGCCTTATTAATGGTGATAGATGGTGAACAGGCTTTACAGTGATTTACTCATTGCAAGATTCCTAGCCTCTAACCTAATCTTGTAGTAATAGTTTATACAAAGTTAGTCCAGTTCAGCTTCTGGTCAATGATAATCCCCAGGATGTTGATAGCAGGGGATTCAGCAATATTAATGGCATCAAATATCAGGGGTTAATGGTTAGTTTCTGTCTTGTTCGACATGATCATTGCTGTCTCTGAACTTGTGTGGTGCAAATATTAGGCAAACGTGAGGACTGCGGATGCTGGAGATCAGAGTCTAGATTAGAGTGGTGCTGGAAAAGCACAGCAGGTCAGGCAGCATTCCTGATGAAGGGGTTTTGCCGAAACATCAATTTTCCTGCTCCTCGGATGCTGCCTGACCTGCTGTGCTTTTCCAGCACCACTCTAATCTAGACTCCAATGCAAACATCACTTACAACTTATCAACTCAAACCTGGATATCATCCAGATCATGTTGCATTTGGACATAGAATGCTTCAGTACCTGAGAAGTCATGAATGGTGTTGAATATTTTGCAATCATCAGCAAAATCTCCACTTGTGTTTTTATGATGGAAGAATGGCCATTGATGGAGCAGCTGGAGATGGTTGGACCTGGGACACTTCCCTGAGGATCTCTTGCAGAGATATTCCAGTGCTAAGATGATTGCCTTCCAAAATCAAAACTTTGTTTTTGTTAGGTGTGAGTTTAACAAGTGGAGAGCTTTCTCCTGACTCCCATTGACGCCGGTTTTCCTAGGAGCGCACCAGAAGGAGGCATTCCTAAAAATGAATGAGCTGCTGACATCCGCAGATATTCTGGCCCATTACAGTTCATCCTGTCCAACTACAGTAGCTGCAGCTGGCCCAGTGTGTTGGCCGTAAAGGCTTATTTCTAGCATCAAGAGCATTTTGTGATTGCAGATGACTTTGTTTTATGAAAGGCTGGTCTTTCCAGCTTCACTAAAGAGCCAGTACAGAAATTATGGGCTGAATGGTCTCCTTCAGTGTTGTATTATTCCACGATTTATCTGTTCTCTGAAACTTTGTAAAACCTTTCAGTTATTTGGTTGAAAAAGATGTTTATCTTCCCTTTCATATTGTAACTTTGTCGTTCTTGCTGTCAGACTATCTAATTGTTATTTTCATCAACTGACCGGTATCTGAAGAAGCTTCATTTTCCACGTGACAGGTTGGTCCATCATGAGGTCAGAATCAAAGGAGGTTCTTAAATGTCTGCTTCTTGTCCCATCCAAAATATCAATGATTCCAAAGAATAACATAATTAGCTCAAATTTGTTTCTTTCAAGGCTTAGACTAAATGGTGTAGAGGTGCCAGTGTTGGACTGGATTGGACAACGTCAGAAATCATGTGACACTAGATTATAATCCAACAGGCTTATTTGAAATCACAAGCTTTTGGAGCATTGCTCCTTCATCAGGTGAGGCTTGTGATTTCAAATAAACCTGTTGGAATATAACCTGGTGTCGTAAGATTTCCGACTTAGACTAAATGAAACACTAAACAAAAATGATTCCCCTCCAGTTGTGTTTTACAGTTGGTTGTAAAGTTTTTCCTGGCTCATTTAATACTGGATTGAAAATTATCAATATCATAAAAATAGAATTTCTCCACAGCTGGTACAACATCCCCGATATTGTCTCTTAGGCTGGTATGTGGCACATGGCATTCTCTAAAATTATTGTTCCATAGTAGCCCATTGTGAAAATTCAATTCATGTGACGCACATCTCCCTTACACTGACAATTGGTTTAAAGCTTCTGAAATTCCATATGTAAAGACTAACTGAAGCCAGGGGTCATAGAAAAAAAAAGAGCAAACTTATAGCAGGAACAACTTAATTAACTAATTTTATGGCTAAGTTAGTTAGACTTGTTAGAAACTGTTTTTCATGGTATTATTTTCAATGTTATACTGGTATTAAAGGTCGGTGCTCAGGTGAGTGATGAAGGAAAGTGGGAGCTAACACAGATTTTTGGGGGTGATCTGACTGCTTCTTTTATGTTAACTTGCTTGTTCTTGAATAGTAACTTTGAAAAAGATACAAGTAATTTAATAGTTCAGTTTTCTGGTGGATATTTGCACATCACTCAGTTATTAGATTCCAGCTTAACAGTTAAGTGATTAACTAAGTCCATTTTGATTTCATTGGCTGCAGTTGTGTGAACCTTAAAGGCATTACACAGAAGATATAATGTCATGAGCTATTTACTTCTGATGTTACATCTTCAGTGTGACTCTGGGCACGTGCAAGTTGCAACATTTTTAATTTATTTAATGATATTTTAATAGGCTAATGATTAGCTTGATTGGAGATTAATTATCAATACATCATTTGTTTACAAAAAAATACATTATAACATACAATATATTTGTAGCTGTTAACCCAGTTCTACTTACCCATTGCAAATGTTAATAACATAATAGGGGAAAAGAAATTCAGATTTGTGAACCTAGCCATTTTAATGTTGCTAATATTGTTAATTAAATGGAATCTTTGAGAACTTTTTATTGAAAGAATTGAGTCTTGTCCGCCTGATTATTTGTCTAAATGACTAGCCTCAACTCCATTTGATCTGTAAACATATCAATCGGTTCTACATATGCAGCTATGCTACAAAGTAATGAAATGGAAATCTGTGCATTTAACATACATAAAGTAAAGTGTGATGAATCCTTGGCTTTTGGTCACTGGCTCTTCATGGTATATCCTACTCCAGTGCATTTGGGTGGAAGGTAGAATCAGGAAGGATTTCCTCAATTATGGAACCCATTTTCTAGACTTTAGTCCTACATTGGAAAAGCTTTTATCTCCCTCATGAAGAATAAGATAGATGAAAATGGCTTCCATAAGCAAAGATTGATAGAATAGAGTGCCATAAGAAGACTGGATGAGTTAGAATGATATTCACATGGGTTTAGATTAATGATAGGCAATCTCATAGAAACATGTAAAAATCCACAGCACTAGACAGGGTAAATGTAGGATGGATGTTTTTGATTAACAGGGAGCCCAGAACCAGGGGTCATAGTTGAAAGGTTTGGAGTAGACTGTTTAGGCTTGAGATGAGGAGAAATTTATTCACTCTGAGAGCGGTAAGCCCTGTGAAATTCTCTGCCACAGAAAGCATTTGAGGCTAAAACATCGAATGTTTTCACCAAAGAGACAGACATAGTTCTTAGGGGTAAAGAGAGTTGGATGGTCAGCCATGATCATGTTGAATGGATAAGCAGGTTCATAGGACCGAATGGTGTACTCCTGCTCCTATTTTCTTTGTTTATATGATATTGGATCAAAATAATTCAGGACTCCCTCATGCAACTTTTGGATATACTGTTGAAACTGTCATATACTTTATGTGGCTAATGATTCTAAAGATATCATATGCAAAATCTCCTCTGTGCATAGTGTAAAACATGAACGTGTTTTGCTGATTATTGTAATTTTTTATTGTCAACTTCATCACATATTGCTGATAAATCTGAAATGATAAGCAAGTATCAGCAACGGAAATCACGAGTCCGCAGAACTGTCATAACCCAACTGATTCACTCATGTGCTTCAGGGAGGGAAAGCTGCCATTCTTACATGGCCTGGCTGATATGTTACTCCAGACTTATGGCAATTTGCTTATCTCTTAACTGGGCCCCTGAAGTTGTCTCACCAGTTACTCACTTGTGCTTGAGAAGGTGATTCACTACCAGCTTCTCAAGTGGCTTTAGGGACGAGCAATAAATGATGGTGTCACCAGTGATGGCCACATTCACTGAATCAATAGAAACAAATGTGATTTTTCAGCATTTTATTACACCCATGAGGTATTATAGTTATCAGTCTAATTACATATGATCTCATCAGTTACAGCATATCATACCACACTTCAGCTCAAATCAAGTGGTTGAGGGCAGAAGCCTGCCATCAGCAAATTAAGCTTTTTTAAAATGGAACAACGTCGCACCAATGTCTTTGTTATTTAGAATTGCAGATTGGGTTTCAGATAACATCAATAGAATGCTCAACCTTTCAGATAGCTGTTTATGAGTTACTCTAACCTGTTACTACCTTGCAACATACCCAGGACTCCTTACATTGATCACTTTCTTATGAAACTCTCTGCTGTATTGTTACCTGGTTGTGTTTCTTCGTTCTTTTGAAAGCAAAGTGTAATCTTGAGTCTGAAAGCACATCACAAATGTGATCACAAATATATTGGATGGAGTTTACTTTAGATAAGTGTGAGGTGCTCCATTTTGATAAGCAATTCAGAGCAGGCCTTATACACTTAATGGTAAGGTTCTGGGGAATGTTGCTGAACAAAGAGACTTTGGAGTGCAGCTTCATAGTTCCTTGAAAGTGGAATTACAGGTAGACAGGATAGTGAAGAAGGCATTTGGTATTCTTGCCTGTTTTGGTCAGTGCATTGGGTATAGGAGGTGGAAGGTTATGTTGTGGCTGTCCAGGACATTGGTTAGGCCCCTATTGGAATACTGCATCCAGTTCTGGTCTCCGTGCTATGGGAAGGATGTTGTGAAAGTTGAAAGGGTTCAGAAAAGATTTACAAGAATGTTGCCAGCACTGGAGGGTTTGAGCTACAGGGAGTGGGGTTATTTTCCCTGGAGCATCAGAGGTGGGAACCTTGTTGAGGTTTATAAAATCCTGAGGGGCATGGATAGGGTAAATAAAGTCCCCCAGGGTGGAGGACTTCAAAACTAGAGGGCATTGGTTTAAGGTGAGAGGGGAAAGATTCAAAAAGGACCTAAGGGACAACGTTTTCACACAGAGGGTGGTGCGTGTATGGAATGAGCTGCCAGAGGAAGTGTTGGAGGCTGGTACAATTACAACATTTAAAAGGCATCTGGATGTGAATAGGAAGGGTTTAGAGGAATATGGGTCAGATGCTGGCAAATGACACTAGATTTATTTAGGATATGTAGTTGGCATGGATGAGTTAGACCGAGGGGCTTGTTTCTATGCTGTATACCTTAATAACTATGACTATGACTCCTACGTTATTTAGATACTTCGTAGCAAATTATTCAGCAAACTTATATTTGAAGCACCAACTGCCTACCCATTCACCAAGCATTCCTTCTGGGCCTTATTTCTGCTGAAAGAAATGGT
This sequence comes from Chiloscyllium plagiosum, assembly GCF_037043375.1. Lineage (NCBI taxonomy): Eukaryota > Metazoa > Chordata > Chondrichthyes > Orectolobiformes > Hemiscylliidae > Chiloscyllium > Chiloscyllium plagiosum. The sequence goes on along the minus strand of NW_028270170.1, from coordinate 15,588,994 downwards.
GGTGAGTGGGAGAGGATTGTTGCTGCCCAGAGTAAATTTTGAATCGGGATTTTCCTGCAGATGTGAGAATCTTGTGGTCTTTGTCAGCCTCGATGCCCTCCTGCTATAGGCATTGCCACTGTGGCACCTGATATGGGCATTACCACTGTTCTGCAGTGAGTGAATAAATCTCATTCCATTTTATGATATTGGAATTCCAAGGACTAGACAGCGCAGAATAAAATAGAAACAAAAACAGAGATTGCCAGAAAAACTTAGCAGGTCTCACAGTATCTGTGAAGACAAAGCAGGGTTAATGTTTTGGGTCCAATTACCCTTTTTCAGAACTCCCCCTTCAGATGCAGAAAGGATGTTCCTGTTGTCGTGGGAGTCCAGGACTCAGGGGTGACTCTCCAAGGATATGAGTAAGTCATTTTGGACTGATGTGGAGGTGCTGGTGTTGGACTGAGTTGCTCAAAGTCAGAAGTCACATGACACCAAGTTATGGTCCAATAGGTTTATTTGAAATCACAAAAGTTTTTGGAACGCTGCTCCCTCGTCAGGTGAAGGATAATAAGTGCTCCGAGAGCTCGTGATTTCAAATAAACCTGTTGGACTAGAACCTGGTGTCATGTGACTTCTGACATTTAGGATGGAGATGAGGAGAAATTTCTTCACCCAGAGAGTCGTGAGCACGTGGAACTCATGTCCAAAGAATGCAGTCAAGGCCAAAACATTGTATGATTTCAAGAAGGAGTTGGATATGGCACTAAGGGATCAAAGAATATGGGGGAAAGTGAGAACAGGCTATTGAGATGGATGATCAGCCATGATCTTAATGAACAGTGGTTCAGGCTTGAAGGGCTGAATGGCCTACTCCTGCTCCTTTTCTTTTATGATTCTATATATACCAATGTTTCAGGATTATATTCTTTGATTCAATCAATTTATTATTAGACAAACTAGTTCATAGGACCAGAAAGAGTCAAATTCTAGTTTTATTGCAGCAATTTGGAAACTACAGTCAGTAATTCCATCCATTATTTTCATGAAACCTAAAAATGATTGGCCTTGTCTATTGTGTAATGTGTACAGTAAATGATTTTCTATAAATTAGTATTCGAACACTTCAGTGCACACATACCACTGACTTAAAATGGGAATGAGAGACAGCAGTAAAATTGAATCTTTCCCTAGGTCACAACAAAATAATGATACAAATTCCCTCTGGGTGCTTTCCCTAACAATCTATTCTAGCTTTGGTTTATATTATGTAAAATGTTTAGAAAATAAATTCTAATCAGGGTATGTGTTTAATACACTGTGTAGCTTTAGGAGAACTTCAGACTTTAGTCAGAAAACTTTGCAATATAATGATGTTTATTAAAAAAAATTTGTTTGGCCCAGACTTCATACTCTCACCTCTAAGTCAGAAATGGAAGGTCTATTCCCCCTGACTGCAGTACATATCAGCAGCCTCTGGAGGCTAACCAATTTTGGCATGTCCATAAGGACTCTCACCAGCTTTTACAGATGCATCACAGAAAGCATTCTATCTGGCTGCATCACAGCTTGGTAGGGCAACTGCTCTGCCCAGGACCGTAGGAAACCACAGAGAGTTGTGAACGCAACCTAGACCATCACACAAGCCATCCTCCCATCCATTGACTCCATTTACACTTTTTGTTGACAGGAAAAGGCAGCACACATCATCAAAGCCCTTTTTCACCCTGGTTATATTCTCTTGCAATCTCTTCCACCTGGCAGAAGATACTAAAGGTTAAACACATGTACCCACGGGTTCAAGAACAGCTTCCTCCCCGCTGTTCTTAGACTTCTGAGTGGACCTCTCAAATTTCAAATCTAATGTTGATTTTGCTTTTTTACACCTTCCCTGTAACTTTGTATTCCTCCCTCTGTTCAATCACCCTATGATCTTGTGTCTTTATATGTTATGACCTGCCTGTACAGCATGCAAAATAAAACATTTCACTATATTTAGGTACATGGGCAGAGGTTAATGGTGAGAGGGGAAAGATATTAAAGGGGACCTAAGGGGCAACTTTTTCCACACAGAGAATGGTGCATGTATGGAATGAGCTGCCAGAAGTGGTAGAGGCTGATACAATTACAGCATTTAAAAGGCACCTGAGGGGTATTCGAATAGGAAGGATTTAGAGGGATATGGGCCAGGTGTTGGCAAATGGGACTAGATTAGTTTAGGATATCTGGTCGGCATGGACGAGTGGGACCAAAGGGTCTGTTTCCATGTTGTATATCTCTATGACTATGACTCTATGTGACAATAATAATCAAATCAAAGCAAATCAATTCAAAGTACTGTTGATGTCTTGCATTGTAGGGGGTGCTATCTTCTGGCCGACATATTGAATCAATCACAATTTGCATGCTTAGGTTAATTGGCCACAATGCTGTTTCTTTCTCCACTGAAGCTGCCTGAGCTATTGAGTATGTCCAGCAGTTTCTGTTCATTTTGGATTTGTAGCACCTGCAGTATTTTGATGTCGTATTTGGATTTCATTTTCCATTTTGAGGAGCAACAAGGCATTCTGACTACAAGTAGATTAACATCAACTCAGCTCATTGCATCAGTCTTTGCAAACTGTTTATCACTTTAACCAACAAAACAATGTTGACTGTGTTTCAAAATATATGTAAGGCATATAGCAATGGCCTGCCAAATTGAAAGATGTTATGGAAATTCAGGTTTCTTTTTTGTATTTGCATGGAAACATGGGGCAAATCAGTGGCACAGTCGTAGACCATAAGACATAGGAGGAGAAATTAAGCCATTTGGCACATTGAGTCTGCTGATAGGTTTCTCAATCCCATTCTCCCGCCTTCTCCTCATAACCTTTGATCCCCATAGCAATCAGAAACGTATCTATCTCTGTTTTAAATATGTCAATGAACTAATAATTCAGAGGCCCAGGCTAATAGTCTGGGGAAAAAAGTGAGGACTGCAGATGCTGGAAACCAGAGTTTAGATCAGAGTGGTGCTGGAAAAGCACAGCAGGTCAGGCAGCATCCAAGGAGCAGGAAAATCGATGTTTCTGGCAAAAGCCCATTCCTGATGAAGGGCTTTTGCCCGAAACATCGATTTTCCTGCTCCTCGGATGCTACCTGATCTGCTGTGCTTTTCCAGCACCACTCTGATCTAAAAACTAATAGTCTGGGGACATGAGTTCAAGTCCTACTTTAGCAGTCAATGGATTTTAAATTCAGTTCATAAACCTGGATTAAAAGCTCGTATTAAGGAAAGTAACCATAGAACTGTCAATGGTTGTTGTTTAAAAAAATACCTTGTTCACCAAAGCCCTTTAGGAAAGGAAAGTCACCGATCTTGCCTGGTCTGACCTACATGTGACTCCAGAGCCACGCAAACATGGTTGGCTCTTAACTGTCCTCAGGAATGGCACTCAGCTCAAGGGCCATTAGGAGTGGGCAACAAATAACAACCTTGCCATTTGTACCCACATCCCATGACAGAAAAGCACTAAGACATGATGGAAAACATATTTTAAAATCAATCTATATTAAGTGAACTTTTGTTTAATTAACATGCAGTTAAAGTAAAACAAAGAAGTATGAATGCTGAAGATCTGCAACAAACAAAAAAAAGTTCTGGAGAAACTCAGCAGACCTGGCAGCATCTGTGAGTAGAAAATAGTGTTAGTGTTTCGAGTCAAGTAACTCTTCTTCAGTTCCAGCAACTTCTGTTTTTGTTTGATGCAAATGATGTATATAGGTTTGTGAAAGTTATTAATTGTTGTGTTCAATAAGCAAAAGGACATTTCTCTCACTGAGAAATCTTTGAACATTAAAGTGCTCCCATAACTTTAAGAGTATGACAGGTTATGACAACATTACAATCTGTTATTTTGGAACTTTCCCAAGCTCTCAGTCTGGCATGCAGCTCCTCCTTTTATTTATGCCTCTGTCATCACCTGCCCAAAGGCAAATGGGAGAAAACTGTCTGAGATGTTGACTGACTGTAAATTCTGCTCTGACAGTGGGTTCCGCTGTAGTAAAAGCAAAATACTGCTGTTGCTGAAAATATGAAATAAATACAACAATAAAATGCTGGGAAATACCCTGCAGGTCTGACAGTATCCTTGGAGAGAAGCCAAATTCATCGCGAAAGTAAGGGCCTCACCAACCTTTATAGATGCACCATAGAAAGCATTCAATCAGTGCTCATAATGGCCAGGTACGGCAACTGCTTTGCCTAGGACCTCTTAAAAAACTACAAAACATTGTGTGCACAATCCAGACCATCACGGAAGCCGACCTCCCATCCATGAACTCCACTTACACTTCTCGTTGCTGTAGCAAGGCTGCCAACATAATTAAAAACCCTTCCCACCCTGGTATTGCTCTCTTCCAACCGCTTCTGTCAGGCAGAAGACAGAGACTTGAACACATGCACCAACAGGTTCAAGAACAGCCTTTTCCCTGCTGTTATTAGACTGCTGAATGGACTGTCTAACTTCAAATAATGTTGATCTTGCTTTGTGCACCTCCTGTGCATAACCTGTATGCCTCACTTTGTCTAAGCACCCTATGATCTGTATATCCTTGTTTGCTATACTGCTTGCAAAACAAAGCTTTTGACTGTACTTAGGTACATGTGACTACAATAAATCAAATCAACAAAATCAGTTAACAGTACAGGTCAAGGTGATTGGAAGGTAAACCCTTCAGCATCAATGCCCCTTAACAGCACTGTGTACCCTAGATACTTCGGTAGTAACTCACCAAAGCTCCACCAACTGCATCTTTCAAAATCACAGCCTCTTCCACTAGAAGGACAAAGGCAGCAGGTAGTTGGGTACACTACCATCTGCAAGTTTCCCTCCATGCCACATACCATCCTGACTTAGAATTTTATCGCTGTTCCTTCACTTGTCAAGATCCTGGAACTCCCAGCTTAACAGCATTGAGGAGGATTCTTACACAACACGGACTGCAGAAATTCACAAGGGCAATTAGGGAAAAACAATAAATGCTACCCTAGCCACCAATACTCACATTCCATGAATTAACAAGAAGACAGTATTTCCTCTGTCCTGCCACTCTACACATCCTACAACTGGAAAGAAAAGGTCCAGCATTGCAAAATTACAAATCAGGCCAGAAGATTACTTATTTATTTAATTCATATGTGGGGCATTCATAGAATCAGAATCCCTACAGTGCAGAAAGAGGTTGTTTGGCCTATTGAGTCTGCACCGACACGCCAACAAACATCCCACCAAGACCCAGCCTTGTCCCTATCCCCTTCACCCCTTATTTTACCATGGCTAACTCACCTAGCCTGCACATCCCCCAACACCACAGACAATTTAGCATGGCCAAACCACCTAACCTGCACATCTTTGGATTGTGGGTGGAAAGCAGAGGACCCAGCAGAAACCCATGCAGACACAGGGAGAATGTGCAAACTCCACACAGTTACCCAAGGCTGGAATCAAACCCAGGTCCCTGGCGCTGTGAGGCAGCAGTGCTTGCTACTGAGCCACTGTGACATTCTTAACATGTGTCACAGAGATGTGTAAAGAAGCATTTTGTTTTATTCATTTGTGGGATGTGGGCATCACTAGCTGCCTGTCCCTAGTTGCCCTTGAGAAGGTGGTGAGCTGCCTTCTTGAACCACTGCGGTCCACCTGCTGTGGGTTGACCAACAATGCCATTAAGGACTTGAATAGTTCAGCAAGTGCCATGAGGATGCCACATGAAATACAGAACACATGCAAACATTTGAAATAGGAGAAGAAATAGGCCATTCAACCCCTCAAGCTTGATCCACCATTCAGCACCATGACACGTGAATGAATGAAGATGTGACAGTATTGCCAGGTCAAACAGCATCCAAGGAGCAGGAAAGTCAACGTTTCGGGCCAAAACCTGACGAAGGATTTCAGCCCAAAACGTTGACTTCCCCACTCCTTGGATGCTGTCTGACCTGCTGTAGTCTTGCAACTTCACGTCTAGGGATTCTTGAAGTCCAGCATCTCCAGTCCTTACTGTTGCCTAGTGACAGGATTGCCAGTCAGATTGTGTTGACAGAAGCTGGCAATGAGACTACAAATGTTTGGATATTACAGGTGTGTGGGTGTTGGGGGTAGGGTGTGGGAGAGGGAGGAGGGAGAGACCTGGCGCAACAGTCTGATCAAACGTGCCACTTTCCTTGGTAGAGCTGCACATTGATGGTACTGGAGGATATTATTTTTCTCACTCAGTTTCTCTGTGAATTAAGAAGATATCTGCAGCAGGAGAGATGAATGATGATGATGATGATGATAATGATGATGAGGCTCCCTTTTTGCACAAGCTGCCCACCGTGTGGCTCATGTGCTTACAGGTGGCGCGCGCCTAAAGGTATCGCTGGAGCCCGGAGCCCGCGCGCCCCTCCCGACCCTCCCAGGCGCGCGCGCGCCCACATGCACGCGCTCCGGGAATGTGCCGCTATCGGCGGCGCGCCTACTGCTGCTCAGTCTGGATTGAGAGACAATGTTAGAGGCAGCGAAGGAGACAGAGCTCGGGATCAGCACAGGAGGTAGGGTGACTCCATTTCCTCTACCTACAGGCACATATTTATGCAGCTTATTTAATATATATATATATAAACCATTTCACATCAGGGAATAATCACATCTTTTTAAGAAAAAGTACTACTTTTAAAAAATTTCCAATAAAAAGAAATCAGCTGTGATGTCCTTGCCAGTCAATCTTGAGTGTGTGAATTATCTCTGAAGAAAGTGGAGGCTTGAGGGGTCCAGAAAGATTCAGGTTTGGGACGCGGGGAGTGAAAATGATGCTTTTCCAGTCTGTTCCAGGGGGAAGTTTATTTTAGCTGCCTTTTATGCATTGCTAACATTATCTGTCACGGATTTGATTGCAGAATGACTAATCCCTCAGCACCTCAGAGATAAACTTGTGCTGTCGACCTCGTTTATATCCTTAGATGTATTTCGCATGATGTACATTATCGGCGTTATTTCTGCATATTAAGGAGCGAATACCTTGGGAATCTTGGGCTGTATTCTGAAGGAACGTAGCGGAAACAATGTAAATAGCCGTGTTTGTGAATCTCCGTGTTCCTGTGCGCAAAAGTTTTACTGCAGGGAAATTGCATTTCATTAAATAGTTTCTAAAATTGGTTCAAATCATGGAAGCCTTGGGGGATAGTCAGGGATGTCATCACATTTCAAACAGCAATGCAACTGGAAACGTTGGACACTTTTTTTGCTTTCTGTTGTCGAACCAGTTTTCTGAAATACATCTTTTGGTGAAATATCTTTCACACATCACAACTGCTATCTAAGGCGCACCTCTTGTCTTTTCCTCAAACAAGTATCTTCGTAATCTTGGTGCGATTGAGAAGGAGCTCGTTTATCTGGAGGCTTCTTTTCCCCCTCCGTGCCTATTTATCTCCCTGAGTTGTCAAGTCATAGAGACGTACAGCACGGAAACAGACCCCTCGGTCCAACCCGTCCATGCCAACGAGATATCCCAACCCAATCTAGTCCCACCTGCCAGCACCAGCCCATATCCCTCCTAACCCTTCCTATTCATATACCCATCCAAATGCCTCTTAAAAGTTGCGTTGAGATCAGTTGTGGTAATTAGAGGGAATATCCCTATAGGTGGATATAGATGTGTACTTTGGTGATCATTTTAATGACATTTTTACCATTATGAAAATAAATAGTGTGCATCTTTAATGACATACCAACTTTAGGATTGTTGACTTTTTTTAACACCGTGAGTATTAAACCCAATTTTAAGTACTCTGTAATGCTTCTAATGGACATGTTGGTTATCTTAATATGTGAATTGTGTTTATATAATGGAAATTTCAGAAACGTGCTAGATACAGTTTAAGTTTTAATGTATTGCTTTTATAATGGGTAGACATTAAGTCTTTATATTCGTAAAGAGGCAAAGGAAAAACTCCAGGATTTTTCAGTACATCCCAAGCTCATCCATGCAGAGGTAAGGAGAGAATTTGGGAGGAGAGGGATGCATGCATACTTCCTATTGGATAATCAAGACCAACAAACCAAATGTGATATTGTTCTAGTTAATCTTGTGTGAATGACCTCAGAGAGTGGAGGCTGGAAGGGTCCAGAAAGATTCAGGTTTGAGATGCAGACAGCAAAATATCATGCTTTTTCAGCCTGTTTTGATTGGTTGAGCCTACAGGCACAAATTTCTCTAGAATATTGGTGAATGCAGCCAATGGACCCACCGACTCCAATGGAGGAGTAGTGTTTACAAAATCGGGCAGCAGCATGAATAATTTGTGGTCTTAAATATATTTAAGTCTTTTGTTTGGCTTGGCATCTCTCCACTAATTTCAAGTTCCCATTAGTTCTTATCCCTGAATAAAGGGGTTGGTTAACTTAGTTGACTGGCTTGTAATGCAGAGTGACACCAAAAGCATGCATTCAATTCACATGCTGGCTGAGGTTACCACAAAGGATACTCCTTCTCAGCTTCTCCCCTCACCTGAGGCATGATGACCCTCAGATTAAACCAGCACTGATTGTCTGTCTCTCTCTCTCTCTCTCTCTGATGATAGAGCAGCCCTTAGTTCTGTGAGTCAGATTCTGAAGATTTAACCACAGACTAGGAGAGGATTTCTTTTACTTGGGAATTCAGTAGAGACACAGTCAGCTTTCACAACACAAAGATTCTCAAGAAAGCAAAAGATTCTCCCATCTACTTGTTGTGCTTTTACTGGTACACTAACTGTTTCTTCATGTATTTAACAACCTACTCAAACATCGGGTGGTCATACAGTTCTGAAGGAGGAAATCTCTGAGAATGCAAATTGTTAATGGATTGTTAGTTATTAAAGAAACCAATATGTTCTGTTGTCAATATGGAAGAAAAATGACTCCCCTTGAGGTTTACTGTCACAAGCTAAACTCATCAATAGGGCAATTTTAATGATCATGAACATTCTGCTGTCTCTCCTGTCAGAATATTAGGTCAGTGAGCTGATTAAGGTGTGCTGGGATTTTAATTATGACAATCAGTTGACATGTGGTGACATAACTTGTCAGCACACCTAGAGTAAAGACAGTTCCCACTATCTTAACCAGTAGGATAATAGTGATTGAACAATCTGTTTGTGGCATTTCACTACCTCCTTGGTATGAGTGAGTCAACTAGGCTAAAATTAAAACTAAACTTTTGATAATTTAGATCAAAAGACTTTTCAAGCCACCTCCTCGCTCCTTCATGCTCACACTTCGGTCAGAAGATTAACGTGTCAGAACGACTGCTGGTGACATGATTAAACAAATGGTTTGACGTATTTAAACACGGCTTTGCCTGCTATCTAAATGCAGACATTAACCCATTTATTTTCAGTAACAGACAGGGGAATGCTATATGAACGTGTTAAGTGTTTGCTATTTCTGCCAGCAGGAGGTTTTCGGTTTGAGAACATAAACAAGATGACATCGTGCTTAAGAGGTCACAGATTAACAGATTTGAGCCATAGGTTTGCAGACCTATGCTATTCAGAATAAATGGATGAACTTGCAGGTTACATTTGTTATCGGCAGTGTCTGTCCCTCAGCTGGAGGAGGATGTCTACTCAGTGTCACATGCTTCTGCAGTGGGTCATCACTTGACTCAACAGGCCAATTCTCAACCCACAGATCTTTTGAGTAAATGTAGCAGGATGTCCCATGAGGTAGCGGGATCCGGAGTGCAGGATTTGCTTCCTTTCCTTTCTTTCTCTGCCACCGCTCTGCCTCATTATTAAGACAATAGGACTCAATGCATGATGCTGCTTGATGGACAAGTTATCTCCATTTTGAACAATTGGTAACAAGTTCCTCCCAGTCATTAATGTCAGTGTTGCCATGCTTCATGGAGAGCTTCAGAGTGCTTTTGATTACATTTGTGTCATTTGGTGAAAAATAAGAATTGTATAATTTACTGTATATTCTTTTTGTGTCACCTTTCTGATTTGGCAGCTGTTATCATTACCTTTTGCCTAGTTTTGCTTATCCATATTCTCTGGCATTCTCTCTTAAGTAAAGATTTTTGCATGCTGCAAACCAGTTTACCAAACTTTTATTTTTGCTTAATTGCAATCATTCAAACATCATGATGTTCATAGATGCTTCTGAGGTGAGACGAAGCAGTTTTGGTCTATGCAGTGCTATTTGCAGATGTAAAATATCTTTTTCTTGCTGCTTTGTTGTGCACAGGATATACTCGTGTAGAAGTCAAGATTCCAACACTAAAGTTTTTTGTCAAAAAGTAGGAGGTTGACAAATATGAGTCACATTTTGGGGGGTTGGAAGTTCACTGTCTCCCATCATCATGCTGTCTCAGTGTTGTTTCCACTAACAGTTCCCACTAACACTGCCCCTCAAAAGTACCACACACCAGTGAAGTGATGGCCTTGATATCATATGTTACTATGCTGAGACATGAAGGAGACATGAATATCTACTTCCAATGATGTGTTACTCCATGATTCTGTCAAGACGGTTTGCATCAGAGCAAGTTTGAGCTCAGTGCTCAATGGGTGGTAAGTACAAGGAGTTGGATTTTTGGGTGTAAAATTCATTTCCTAAACTTATGCACAAGATTTATGAAACATGACTATATATTGGGGCAAAGGCTGGGATGACAAGATCAACCATTACCTGAGTATGTGCAGTATTAGTTTGAAAACAATACCAAGTAGAAATTGATTTTTTTGGATGATATGTTAAATGAAGTGTGACTGTCTGTGCTAAATGTTCAGGTGGCTATTTAAAATTCCGTAGCATTTAGGTTTGTGCCTGAGAAAGAGCACGGAGTTCCCCAGATGTTTTGGCAAGCATTTTCCCCTTGGGGAAAAAAAATTGTTCGCAAAACAGACCGATCAGTAATCTCCTTGTTTCTAGGAAAAATTGACACAAAATGTATTCTCTTAATGCACAAATAATAACATGATATCAACAACATAAGATTATGACTGCTTTACCAGTCCAGCATAGTGGCTACAGCCCAGAGGTTTTGTGTGGATGCAAAATAAAATATATGAAGCACTGGGGACTGTGACAGTATGGTGGTATGCAATCTGTCCCTGCTACCAGTCTGCAGTAAAGACAATTTGATAATAGGTTTGTCCACTTTTCTCTTGGCACACTGAAGGGCACCATCTGGTGTATGGGGGGGGAATGCATGGATTTTTAAATATTAATTTAAAAACAAAAAATATTATTTTGCAGCACAGGTTACACCTATCAGCCTATATGATAACAGCTTTAGCAGCATTTTGTTGCAGTGCTATTTTTGTTTCATATATATAGATGCTGAATATTTAAAATGGAACACTCATTTCTTGTTCAATCATGGCCCTCAGAAAGTGTGCTCCTCATGAAGAAAGGGCACCAGTAAACAGACCTAAAGTGGAAAAGCGAGCAACTGCATACTCAAAACCATGACAACAATTACAGAAGCAATAATTTGCCACTGCTTTCAGATAAGACCACAGTTTCTAATATATCACTACATCACCATCTGTCGCATTGCTTTAATCTGTGGTGATTCTCATCATATCCCTGTTTTCTGACCTTGTGTCAGCTGTAGTGCACATCATTTTGTTTCAGTGACGGTACTCTCGCTTTTTCAATCAAAAAATTGTTGATCAGTTTTGGTGTAGAACTTTGGCACAATCACCTCACCTGGCAGTGTGTTCTGACAGAGGCACCAGCCAGAATTCTCCTCTAATATACAATGTGAATTTGGGTGAGAGCACGGCAACGATAAACTGCAAGGGGTGAGGGTTATTTCCGCCTCCCTGTGTACCCTTTATTTGCCTGCCCTGTCTGAGATTACTGCTGATCTCTCCTCCACCACCAGTTGTATGCAGACATTGGCTAGAGCATTCAGTTCTGGCCAGTTTACGTTCTGTTAACAATCCCTGGGGCTGCCAAGGGAAAGTGATGGGAGGTGACAAAGCAGCTCTTGCAGTGTTCCCAAGGAGCATGAGGTCTAATGGACCTGTCCTGGATCAGACCTGGTGAGGCTCTAATTTTCAGCCAAGGTCTTTTGTTGAACATTACCTTTGGATACTCAAGCCATTTTCTTTCTCACCCCAGCACTTTTTTATAAATTCTTTCACGTGATTTGGGTATCACTGACTAGGTCAGCATTTGTTGCCCAGAGGATAGTTAAGAGTCAGCCACTTTGCTGTGCATTTGGAGTCATATGTAGGCCGATCCAGGTAAGGAAAGCAGTTTCCCTTTCCTAAAGGACATGAGTGAACCAGATGGGCTTTTACTGACCACCAGCAAAAGTTTTACTGTTATCATCAGACTCTTAATTCTAGATTTCTGTTGAATTCAAATTCAGTTCAAACATGGGCCCCCAGAACATTAATGATGGATTAATAGTCTAATGATAATACTCACCAGGCAATTGCCTACTCCTATAATAGTTAGGTGGCATTTGCAACTAAAATTGTCATCTTTAAACATATACTTGGTGGTACAGACCTGATGCACTGAATTGTCTCTTCTATACTGTATGATCTTGTAATACACTGACAGCTTTCCTCTTTGTGGCATGACTTCTGCTTGGCATTCTGCTGTGCATTTCTAATTAGTTTGACCTGAGGAAATACGTCTGAGTTGGGAAAGAGTTTTGGTGGGGTTGATGGGTAAAACTTTGCCACATTATTGCTACATTGTGAAGAAAATATTCCCAGTCACTGTCTTTCAGAAGAATGACTGCCCCAAGATGTTTCTTCAAACCTGTCAAAGATCCCTTGAGTAGATTTGATGAAAAGACTGCTTTGTGTGCCCATAAAATATTTATTTCTCAAGTAACACATGCAAGTGATCCTATGTCTTAGTTGTGATTTTTTTAGTTGTTGAAGTGTGCAGATTACTGACATTTGTAACCTGCCTACAACTGTTGCCTACAACACTTGGAGGTAAATTCATGACCTGGGAGGTACTTTAGGACGTCCTGATAATCCACAAGATTTCTGGCTGTCCTTGTGGTATGAGCTAAAAATATACCAGAGACTCATTGGCTCCAATCCAAGACTTAAGCCTAGCTTCATAAACCAGTTGTGATTCCACTGTTGTTTGTTCACACCCAACTGTTGAATCAGGATTGAACCAAATGTACAGAACACAAAATTGTTGTAATTGTTGGATCTTCACATATGTCATCTTTTAAAATTAACTTCTGAAGCACACCAATGCTATTTACAAAACTTTCAGGACTAGCTAACATGGAGTGAGTTCAAGTGCATTAACAACTTATGCATAAGGACAGTTGAGTGCTTCTTAAAATCAGCATAAGCTGAGGATACAGGAAATAATTGAGAATAGCAGAAAAGATACTGTCACTATCCTAACGTTTATGCTTTGTCAATGTATGAAATTTATTTTACACTTATTTTGTTTAGATTTCTCTGTGTAGCATCAGTGGGGAAATGATGTTCATTATTCTGCTAGTGATTTGGTTCTTTATAGGTCATGGCACGGAATGCTTTGCTACAATGTTTGAATCAAAAGCCACTACATCTTTAAGAGAATAGTGGATTAGTAGCTGAAAGCAGATGGAGATAAAGAGCTATAAGGAAAGAGCAGGGCTGATTAGTTTTGCAATGCTTAAATGAAAATCGGGCATCGACATGATGGGCCAGTTCCCACCTCCATAGTTCTTTCATTCTTTGGTCAGTTTTGCTGAGCCGATTATGTATTTCACAGTTCATATCAGGAAGCCTGGAGGAGAAAAACTGCCAAGGAAAAATAGCATAGCAGGAGGACAGCCTAGAGACAGAAACACTGCAGTGAGGAACAAACCGTGAGGAACACAGAGAAGTGTTGAGAAAAGATAGATTGAGGGGCCAGAAGCCAACTGAATAAGCATGAGGCAGTAGAAGGGTTGGCATATGTGTGGAAATAGTCAAAAATGACATTTCAGGCCAATGATAAGTGAGACTAGCAAAACACTGTTGGTATATGGAATATATTGTATGGAATAAACACTGTTGAATATAGAGCTGTATTTGCAAGAAGGAATGGTTGAGTCAGGCACCATTGTGTTTTTCTCCCCAAGGGAATAGCTGATTAACATTTGAAGGTGGATGGAGATAGAAAGCTGTAAAAAGTGTTAGAACTAGATTGCTGAAGTATATTTGTGAGGCCCCAATTTTAACTCTCTGCAGGTGCACAGGTTTTGAATGAGTTAAAATCTCAAATGGTACGTTTGCAGTAAGATTTGTAAGGACTTCTTATGAATGGTATTATTTTTGGCACTATACACACTTTTTCACTGCTACAGCTGACTCCAATATAACCATTTGCTTTTTGCAAGTTGTTAGTGTAAAATTAACTGTGTGTTAGATGTTGAGTGTGCTTTGTGATGACAATCTAGAGAAATATTTGATCTCTATAACATGGTTATGCATTGAGTGGCACTACTGGGATCAGGTATTTTACATATGATGGGAATAAATCCTGTCTGATAAAGATGCTTTGGAATCTTATTGTTGAATCAAGATTGAACCAAAAGCACAGAACACAAAATTGCTAGATTTTTATGGAACATGTTTGTACCTAACTTTAATTTTGATGTACGGTTTAGCTCTTACCTCTGGCCATAACAATAGTAATTTATATCAGATTTTAGATTTCTATTCCGATGGGACCCAGAAACAGCTGTTGTTATGGTTTTAAATAGGAATTTAATTAACACCTAGTAGATAACAGATATAATGTTGTCAAACATCTTGCAATAAATCTAATTTCAGCCTTAGTCAAATGAAGTGCTTTATAATGTTTTTATAGCTGATCATTGTTTTAATGGAAGCTGGAATTTTTCTACATCTATATTCATTAAAAACTAACAACATGAACGTGTCTACATGAATGATGGTTTGCCACTTTCTTGGATTAGTTTAAATTGTGTTGCAAATACCATGACACATGACTTAAATATTTCATGTGCCTTCAAGACATAAATGTCATTACTCCCCTTTTGTCACATTGCATTAAAATACTTTAAAGGAAAAGCTTACATGTCAATTGAACAAGTAGAGTTAAGTGCCTTTTCATTCAAACTAATTTGAGTTTGTGGGAGAGAGGTTCCAAAGGAATCTGGCTGAAGTGAAATCTCTGGACGGTGGTGATAGGGATCTCACCCATCACCTGAAGAACTGGTATAAGAGCTGGAAGGGCTGATGTACAAAGCCTTCCCTAGGATTGAAAAAAATCACCAGGGAATGGAAGTCCCACCCACAGACAGCTGCCCATTAATCACAGGGCTTGACGTGTCACCAGGGAGGTGGTGGTTACTGCTGGTAATGCACCTACCTGAAGCTCAGGGGAACTGAAGGGTGCAGGTACAGGTGAGTAATGGCTGGAAGGCCTTTTAGCAGGCCTCCCCACTCCCCTGAGTTTCTTGATAAAGCACCGCTCATGGTGCCTTTGAACAAGGAACATCCCCTGGGATACAGCAAGCAACCCTAACATGGTTTGTTTCTTAGGCTTCCTGGATAGAAATGTCCTTATCTAGGCAGTGGGATGAGGACCTTACATAGCATTAATTAACCTCTTAAGGGTCTGATTTGGTGGTTGAGAAGGACAACTGTGCTTCTTGCCCTGGAGCTAATTAGGCCTGGGAAGGAGGGAAGGCAATGGGATTTCCAATACCCAATGTCCTGTGCACTTAAGTGCTCTCTGCCACAAAGAACAACATAGAAGATAGGTTTCATTATGCCCTACAGCAGTATTTTTATAGCTGTTGACTGTTACTCAGAAAAATACAAATAATTTGGGTCATGTATTGTGTATATTGGGGTGACCATGGTGCTGTGTAATTTTGGTTGGATGGTATGTTAATTATTTTGATTTGAATTAGGGGTACTATGAAAGTGAATCTAATTTCTAAAGTGCAAATATTTTTGTTGTATGAAGTGATGGAAAGTACAAAGATTTTTCAATCATACTTTTACACGAGGCTGATCAAAATGGAAGTCACAAAGACTTATAGATAGGATGCAAAATGCTTAAGAGAAGGGACAGCATTACTGAAGTTAACAACTGAAACAGCATTTAGGCTTGATAGGTCATGGCTGAAGGAGAAGAGGGAACAGACAGTGAAACAGGATAAGTATATGGGATGACGATTGTAGAGGATTAACACCGATGTCGACTGATTAGATCAAATGCTCAGTTTCTGTGTTGTAATTTCAATGTAACACAATTGTAATGCAGTTAATTCCTTTTCATGTCAAAGAGGTACTCAATAAAGGGAAAAGCAAACAGCACAGACAAGATTGTTTGCACAAAAGGATAAATAACACTTGAGAACATGATAGCTGGAGTACTTTGATGCAGTTCCTTAAAGAGCATTATTAACAGACACTTGAGAGCAGGTGACCTGTTTTCCCATTTTAATTAGATTCCCTACAGTATGGAAACAGGCCCTTCGGCCCAACTAGTCCACACCAACCCTCTGAAGAGTAACCCACCCAGACCTATTCCTCCTAACTAATGCACCTAACTCTAAGGGCAATTTAGCATGACCAATTCACCTAACCTGCACATCTTTGGAGTGTGGGAGGAAACCGGAGCACCTGGAGGAAATTCATGCAGACACAGGGAGAATGTGCAAACTCCACACAGACAGTCGCCCGAGGCTGGAATCGAACCCGGATCCCTGGCACTGTGAGGCAGCAGTGCTAACCACTGAGCCAACAGCATTGGGAAGAGCGTACAATGCATCACAATTGTGCACCTAAACTGGGAAGAAATAGATCTATTATTCCCCACTTCCCTCTTTTCCCTTTTAAAGAAAAATTTAGAATGATGCTGGAGCTTCATTCAAGTAGGTGATGCCCTAGGGGTGCAATCACTAGAACATTAATCCAGGTAATGTTCTGGGGACCTGGGTTTGAATCCAACCATGGTATCTGGTGAAGGTGAATTCAGTAAAAAAAAAGTTACAATTAAGAATCTGAAGACTATAAAACTGTGGCTGACTGTCAGGAAAATCTCACCTGGTTCACGCATGTCCATTAAGGAAGGAAATCTGCTGTCCTTATCTGATCTGGCTGATATGTGATTCCAAATGCACAGCAATATTGTTAACTCTTAATTACCCTCAATTGTAGATGGCAAGTAAATGCTGGACCTTCCAGTGACACCTGTGTTCCATGAACAAGTAATAAAATGTGACTATTGCCCCAAATATCCATGTTTAGAATCAAAACAATGAGGCCAATTTTAATTTATCATAATCAGGGTTAACAAAGTGCCAATGGCATTAAAATGGATGTTGTGAACTTACTTCTAGGCTTGAAATGTGTCAATTCTATATCCCTCTTCACAGATACTGCCTGACCTTCTGAATATTTCCTGCAGTTTCTGGTCAGGTTTGTAGACTTACTGTTCTGTTCCACTCAGGAGCCTTTCCATGGATTGCTACTGCGCTCATTTATATATACCAATGAGTCTCTTTACAAAATAAAAAATGTCATATACACTGCTTTGGGCCTTAATTACAATTTCAGGTGATATATGTAGGGAGTGCATCGTTATGGACTAGGCCAGACCGCTCCAAACATTCTTAAGCAGGCAGCCCAGACAAAAACTTTGAAATTTGTTTCAGTAAGTGTACAGAGAAAATTACCCGGAGTAAGTTAGCTAGGTTTTAAAACAGACAAAACATTATTCACAAAATTACACAACGAAACACAAAGAACAGAATAAAGAACCTCTGCAGAACTTAGTCTATCCAAACTGGACTTAATGATGCTTTCCGAATATACACAACAGTCCAAATAAGCAAATCCCTTCAACACAGTCAAAATGAAACAAAGGCTTACAGGTTGAAGTTAGAAGGGCAGAAGGAAGAGAGTTTAGCAGCCTTTCTTCACATAGCCAACAGCTGAACTCCCTAACTAGTTCTGGACTGAACTGTTCAGCTTAATCTCAGTTTCCACCCCACCCCCCCTTTCATTATACAGGTCACTTCTAAACATAAAAGCTTTGACCTAAAGTCAAAGTTGTTTACGTATAAACAAAAAAGCCTCTCAATACCCTATTATCTCTGTACCAAACCCAGCTGTTTTGGAACCCTGAGTGTTTTATGACCCCTCTGAGAAAAATCAAGGACACTGTATCCTTGAGTAAAAGAACAGCGTTTAGAAAAAGAGGACTAGTTTTCTGACAAATTGTTAATAAATATTCAGCTCTTGTATCATGCAATTGAGTAGATGAATCTGTGGTACTTTGAAAGACTATTGCTAGCCACTTGATAAATGGCCAACAACTTCTTGAAGATATATTTCTTAGAGCCAAAGTTAGCACTGAACATGAAGTGTGCTAAAATTAGTATAATTAAGTAAGTCAAATGTATGAATTAATGTAAGAATAAACTAAAGGTTAATGTGTTTTCTCCTGAGAAAGAGCCACATCTTTGAAACATCAGCAATGTGAAATCAAAAACAGGGTTAGGAACTGTTTTGTCACATATTTAGTAGAAATGTGATCATGTTTTGCAAAGAAAATAGCATTAGTGTTGCCAGATAGAAATTGCCCTGATGTTAGCCAGAGGCAGTTGAAATGCTATTTTGTATATACAAATAGATTATGTATGTTAGTGAACATGATAACTGTTCTATAATCAAGGATGTAAAGTTTTCACAACACACACACACATTCTACTTTTCACTGCAGCATTATACCAACTATTGCCCCTAAGGCAGAAATGTGCATTATGCCATCTGCTCCTCCACGAAGAAGTGTTTCCCCCTCATGGGAGAGTCTTGAATGAGAGGGCATAATCTCAGAGTAAGGAGGTCATCCATTTAAGACAGAGATGAGGAGAACCTCTTATCAGAGACTAGTGAATCTATCTGTGGATTCTTTACCACAGAGTGCTGTAGAGGCTATGATCATTAAGCACATTTAAGGCTGAGATAGACAAACTTTTAATCAGTAGGGGAATCAAGGGTAGTAGGGAAAAGGCAGGAAGGTAGAGGCAAGGATTTTCAGATCACTCATGATCTTATTGAATGGTGCAGCAGGCTCATAGAACTGTACACAACGGAAACAGATCCTTTGGTCAAACTCATTCATGCTGACCACATATCTTAAATTAATCTAGTCCCATTGCCTTTTAAATGTTGTTATTGTACCAGCCTTCATCACTTCTTCAGGCAGTTTATTCCATACACGTACCACCCTCTGCGTGAAAAAATTGCTCCTTAGATCCCTTTTAAATCTTTCCCCTCTCACCTTAAACCTATGCCCACTGGTTGACTCACGGACCAAATGGGCTACTTTTGCTCCTCATATTATGTTCTTACAGTCATAATGGTTATAGTACACATGATATGCCATGCAAATGTAGGCAGTGAGATCTCATGGCCAGCAATGGGACTTTTCCCTCAGTTTGCATTTCTGATTCATAAATACAATGAATCTCATCTGGATTTTCAGTAAACTGCACGTGGTTAGTCTATTGGACAACAGGATCTCAAATGGATAGTTAATGTGTCCTGCAAAAGCAGTTTCCTGTAGGACTTTTAGGGGAAAGCAAAACACATTTTAAGCCTTGATGATAAAAAGGAAAGGACATAAGTCCGGGTCAGAATGCCAAGATAAACTGCATCTTGACATTTCAGTGCAGGTCAGCCACAAATTAACTTTGCTCAAAAATGATTATGCAGATTAATTCTCAATGTTTAAATCAATTGTCACATATTGATTAAAATATGCAAACCTAATGCTAATTGCAGTAAAGATTCAAAGAAAGCATTAACATTTATTCTGTTTCTGTGTCTGAACCAAGCCCACAGTCAAACACATTCTTTCTAGCTCTCACTTGGGTTCTTACTCTTGGTTCATCTCACACGCGAAAAAGGTCAAGTTTTCATCTGTGCTACTGAATGTTATTGTATTTTAAGTGATTTCTGATGTATCTTATATTGGATTAAATTAGATTAGTTTAGATGGGACTGGGCCAACTTTCTCAATCATTGGCTATTTGCTTTTATCTGAAGCATAATGTTTAACCTTTGAGGCATCACAGTTTACCTCTACATGCTTTGGTTTCAATGTTGTTACATAAACTTTGGAGGTAATGATAGAAACTGCAGTCTGACATTATGGGACAGACTACAAATTATTCACAGGTATCAACATATTTAATTGATGACCTATGAATAGCTTTCTATAACATAAAATCTGTATAATTACCATGAAGATTTGCTGGTTCTGTAGTGATCGAGCCTATTGTTGCTTTAGTTCTGGGACTTACAGTTGGAATCCAGCTCAAGAATCTCATTTGTTTCCCAGTGAGTGCAATATTGTTTAAAATTCAGCACTAAAATGCCTTTCTTACTCAGGGAACAAAAAGATTGACTCTGATATAGCAGGATGCCATTTTTCACCTGGAATTCAGGCAGAGTAATGCAAAAAAGAATCTTATTTTACTTTGTATTGTACTGTCCTGCACTGCTAGTGAAGCCCCAGTGCTCTTGATTTTAGACATTAAAAGAGGTTGACTTGAGTACATATAAGAAGGCTCTGATTAAAATCATGACAGGGTAAAGTTAAGGGGTTCATGCATGTAATGCTTAACTCTTTAAATGAATATAAGATGAGTCAGGATTAATTCCAGACTATCCTTCATAGACTGGCTATCTAAAATATAAGACTAGCTCTCCAACATTGTGCATTTCTCCAGCATCCATTTCTACACCAATAATCCTGCTCTTATGTTAAATATTGTGACCATATCTCTAATCCTGGGAATGTGACTTCTCATGCCTGTAATGTCGAATAACAATAAAGAGAAAAATAGAAGGAAGGATATATTGGGATTTATGTGTAATATCATTCCATGGTCAATGCTTTAGCAATTTGACTTGATTGTGTGGCAGTCTTAAAATAATTCCAACTGAATGATAACATGATGTGTTTACATAGCAGTGCAGTATCAATAAAGGCTGCTTTGGTGACAGAGTTTCAGAGCAGTTAGTACTTTAGTAGCATAGTCAGTATTTTCCTTTCATTTTTGATTTGTGCAGAGAGCCATTTATGAGTGATGTGACTGTTCTTTCAGTGAGCCTATTGGCTGGGTGTGATAACATCATTTTTCAAAGGCAACTATTGCTTTAAAAGTATGAGCAGTATTTGACAAAGAATTCAAATAGAAAGTCTGATTGCTTTGTGCTTTTTGCTTTTTGCATTCAAATTCTTAGTGTATAAATATTTTGTAAAGTTGGCAAAATTGCTTGTGGGACCTTCAGAAAATCTTCCAGTTTGTTCCATTAATGTATAAATTTAATTTTGCATGTAAGTTGGCTATTACATATTTCTCTTCTATGATTATAAACTTTTTGGCTTTTATTACAATTTTATACTTTTATTCTATGTTTGGTAAGGTTGGAAGAAAAATTATTTTGTTAGGTTTGAAGAGAAACAGTCAATTTTTCACTTGCATCATAATAATGGCTCAAATTGGGTCAGTTTTGAAAGATCACCATTCATCATTGATTACACCTGAAGCTGCCTACCAATTTTTTCATTGGTTTTGTGTGGCACTTCAAAGTTTTTATGGATCCTTTTCCAATTTGGTGTAAATCCAGGGAATCTGTGGTATGTATGAATGGATCAAGCAAGAGCATGTTCCTTCAACCTAACAGATTGAAGAATTCATGCTAAGACATGCCCAATCTAAACCAGGAAGTACAAGTTATCATATGTAATTCAATATAAAATCTAGAAAGCGAAATAGGAAGCAAAGAAAAATAGGATTAAAGGCGGGAGAGATTAAATGAGCATAAATAAAGTGTTTATTTATATTTAAAATATTACTAACAATTATTAAGTTCTAAAGGAATGAGGTTCCACACTTACGCAATTAAGTTTCCAGGGCTAGAGAGGTTCATTAAAAGTAATTGAGATTTTGTTGCCATATGAATATACCAACCTGAATTATTTCTGTTGTGTTTGTTGGGTAATTATTACCTAAGTACCACAGCTTCATACTTCCACACATTTAATCACCAAACAATCAGTGAGTGCAGCAATTGTGAAGCTTGCGGAGGTGCAGGGTAAAGTCACATAGCTGTTTCTGGACACCAGGCTGCCAGTAGCCTCAATATTAATTATTTTGCAATTTAAGCTGTTATATTTAGATTCTGGAGCCTTTTGGTAAAATTATGTATACAATACAATTATGTTTAGGTTCTTGAATCTTATGTTCAATCATTAAACAGGAACAAAATAACATTAGCAATAATTATTGAATTTATATTCAATGATACTGCTTCTCATTTCATTTACAGTTCTGTGCAAGTCTTCTTTTCTAGCATCATTAATAGCTATCAGTTCGATCATTCCATTTGGAAGTTGCAGCTCGTTGATGCATTAATATCACTTCTGCTAGCTGATTTGCATTAATGTGTTTATATCAAATAGGATCTAGAATTACTAGGTTCCAAGTATTGAGGGAAATGATTTTATAGATTGCTGCCTGGGGTTGTAATTTCTAATTTGCCACTCATTTATTAACTTTTTATATATTTTTTCATATTAGATGTTCAGGTACATTGTGCCAACTATCAAGTCACTTCTGTTTTTGTCCCGATTGAGTTTACCCATATTTTTCTATTGTGACAACAGTGGTGGAACACTTTTGGTGGAAAGGATGGAGAAACTTTCGGTATTCACTGTCATTCCACTTTTGGAACTGACAACAACTTCTGGAGTCTGCACATACACAGTTAAATGTCAAATTCAGAAACTGCTGTCAGTGGATTCTAGTCTTCCCCAAAGTATGCACTATTGAGATATCTCCACATTGCAATCAATTAAAAATCACTGAACAGATGAAAGTATCTCACGTATTTAAAATCGCTGTAAAAACTCCTGAAAATGTTGCATCTTGCTGATTGAGGTCCAACAGGGATTTTAACTGTCATGCAACTCATTTGTGGACATAACACTGTAGTGACTATGCAAATTACAATATTCCTAATTTATGTGCCTGTGGGCCATTCCAATATACCACGGGTGAAGTCATCCATATTAGTTGATCCTCAGTAATGGGATGTATAAATCTGTTTTGTGGTTTGAGATTGGTCTGTGTCTTCACAAACTTAAAGAATTCCTGAACTTCATTGAATTCATGGCTTTCTGATTCAGAGGTGGAAGTGCTAATACTGAAAGAAAGCTGATTCTCTAACTATGTCCTACAGTATACCTGATTTAAGTTGTAAACCCATGTATGAAGTGTGTAGAGCAGCAATAAATGCGTGTTCAGTCATTAGTCTCTTTGAAAGGAGTGGAAAGGAAAACAGTTGGAAGAATAGATGTCGCATCTTATTCAGTTCAGACAACAGTCAAATCTAAACTTTCCACAAACTATAGATACTATTTATACCTTTGATCCTCAAAGAAACTTTTCTTTTTACATTGTTTAAATGGTTATGAAGTCACCTCATAAAACTGATGTCCTCTGTTTGCTTGACTGTGCAGACCTTTACAAATTAAACCCCTGCCTACTTAATGTATTCTGTTAGGGTATCATTTGCCTTGTATTCATGCCAAAGTTATAACAGTGCCAACAGATCAAATAAATTATTTGCTGAAGTAAATCTAAATTATGTGACTTTGATCATGTAGATGGCAAAACAAAATCCAGGTACCACTGAATTGGAATGATCTATGCCAAAAATAAACATTGATATGTTCAGTCTCTATTATATTGTTGATTATTGTATGAATTGAGGAAAGAACAACAGTTTTAACACTTGTAATCTGGCCCAGATTCAATGGCAAACAGTTTATTTCTTCATCTGTTTCATGCTCTCGTGAGGCTTTTTATTAGTGAGTTCAATCCACTAACTAATGACTGTTTCCCAGAGCAGGTAAGGTTCTGCAAATTTCTACTGCATGTTTAATGTCTGATTATTAGGTTTTAGATCATAATTATAATCTACATGAGGTGTACCATCTATCCGTCCCATACAGGAACTTTTGCCCTGTGTATGTGAAAGCCTGTACGGAGGGCAGAGAGATATTGAAACACAATCAATACAGTATGACTCAATTTGGCAAGAGATTTTCAAACATAACCTCTTAAGGAGCATAATGAGAATCACAGTTTTATGCTTCAAAGATTACTTACCTTACTGTTAATAAGGTGCCCATTAACTTGTCCCAGAAAACAAAGTGGATACAAAAGATATCCCCTGCTTGAGGAATCATTGAGCCCTTAAACTAGGTCTGCTGTTTAAATCTTAAGAATATTTTCTGGACATGCGAATTAAAACTCCTTGTGTACATTCTGTGTGCTTGCAATCTGTATGCAGGCTTTAATATTGAATTTGCACTCACAGAAAACTGGAAAAAATCTTGAAATATTTGCAGAGATTCCCAATACATCAATGCCAACATGAAGTTCAAAACTAACATTACCTAAAAATGTCCCTGCCCAATCTGAAAGTATGCTTTTCTTTATATTACTTTTATGATTGCTTCTTTTTTGCCTGCTTGCAATCTGATATTCTTGTTGGAAACAGGAAATTATAGTTGCCTGGGAAGTGGTGCGGTTCAAGAATTGAAAACAGAGAGCAATCAACTGACTTGCAAAAGTCAGTAGCCTTTCTTAAAATCAAGTGAATTTATTCAACCAGAATAGGCAAGTGTGAGTGACTAATGACTGGACTTTTGTGTTCCATGTTTGAACTCCGTGAACTTTCAGACTGTCCCCTGATTATTATAGAATCCCTCAGTCTCAATTTATTTCTAATGAAAGCATTGATCCAAAATACCTTTATGAAACGTTCTAATTGGAACAGTATTTCTAACAATTAATAGAAGTAATATCATACATTAAGGGAACAAGGATCCAACAGAGATGAAAATTCCAACTGTTCATATTTTTTAAACCTGTTTGCAGTGAATTTTGAAAACCACTCAGTAATTCCCTTAGTTAATGGAAATGTTTTCAGAAAAATGTAGAGTTGCTTATTTTAAAATGTTAAAATCATAGCTGATAGGGTGAAAAAGAGCAGAGATCTATTGGAGTCCACTATCCATATAGAATCCAACCAAGAAATCCAAAAGGAAAGATATAACCTTTTCACATCATTTTCCCCCAGATTTTATGTCAGTGTCTGGTGGATTCATCCCCATTCGCGCAAATTCTTCCTTGCCATTATTAGACTGATGAATGGACTCTCTAACTTCAAATAAAGTTGATCTTGCTTAGCACGCCACCTGTGGAATGTAACCTGTATGCCTCACTATGTCTCAGCACCCTATGATATGTAGGTCCATGCTTACTATGATCTGCATGTACTGCTCACAAAGCTTTTCACTGTACTTAGCTAAACGTGATTACAAAAAAATCAAAGCAATTGAAGCTAACATGGATTTCCAGGACTGTAGGGGCCATATTATTATCAATGTGATTGTCGGATCTTAGGTTAACATTGCACTTCTCGCATCCTCAGGAAATCTCAGTATTTCATGACTAATGAATTAATTTGAAAGTTAGGTAATTTGATCATGCATTCCTGCAAGCAACAATGTCATGTCTGATCTGCTTTTGATGGTTTTGGCTGGAAGATTAATGTTACCTTGGACACTAAGAGAATTTATTGCTCCTCTTTTAATAAAACATATAAAAACTTGCCTTTACATCCACCTCAGCAAGTGTTTCATCTATAAATGCAGTACCCACTGAAATACCTAGATAAAGGTAAAAGCAAAATTGGCATTTACTCCAGAACTAGAGTGTTATTTCAATGCACAACCTCCTGACTCAGGTTCGAGACTATACTTTGATAAGTGCTATCTTCATAAAAGTAGTTGTTTTCATTTTCAATGCACCAATCACTGAAGTGTTGAATTTACACTGCGCTAAAATGATATTCCATACAGAATGGTCACCAAACAATATGTGTGAGATAACCTCTTTGTGTTATTCAAAAGTAGCAATATAATTCTGATTAACCCTGCTCAGATGCACCATGATAAAAATAATTACAAAACAGATATAAATCATGACATTATTTTCATGGAAACCTTTTACAGCCTTGAAGAAAATAAATTTCCAATGAACATTTAGAAAACTGAATGTTGTAATTTTAATGCTGTATGTATGCAACTTTGTAGGTAGCTCAAATCTTTCCAAGTTGGCGTAGTTACCTGGTGCTGAAAATGTGTTGCTGGAAAAGCGCAGCAGGTCAGGCAGCATCCAGGGAACAGGAGAATCGACGTTTCGGGCATAAGCTCCGAAACGTCCATTCTCCTGTCCCCTGGATGCTGCCTGACCTGCTGCGCTTTTCCAGCAACACATTTTCAGCTCTGATCTCCAGCATCTGCAGTCCTCACTTTCTCCCCGTAGTTACCTGGTGGTCTGGTAGCATAGTATTATGGTACCAGGATTGAGCTTTATCCTGATGTAGGACAAAACACTGTCGGTATTATTTCATTGTTGTCAGCATTAAATGCAAAGCTCTCGGTTCTACAGAAATCACCTCAGTACAACTGATATAAGGATGGTTTTCCTTAGGCAGGTATTAACAGTGAAAACAGCATGCAATAGATTGGACTAGGGAATCCCCTGACCGACGAATCGTATTTGACCTATCACATCCAGTTGTGAATGGTGGTGGACAGTTAAATGAATAACAGATGGTTGAAGTTTCACAAACATGCCCATTCTCAATAGTAGGGAAACTCAGCACAACAATGCACAAGACAAGGCTGAGGCAATTACATTCATCTTCAGCCAGAAAGGTCAAGTGGATAAACTGTCTCTGCCTCCTACTGAGATCCAATAAGATGGCACAGTGAAAGCACTGCTGCCACACAGCGCCAGTGACCCAGGTTTGATCCCAACCTTGAGTGACTGTGTCACTTTTGCACTTTCTCCCAGGTCTGTGTAGGTTTCCTTCAGGTGCTCGGGTTTCCTCCCACTGTCCAAAGATGTGCAGGTTAGGTGGATCAGCCATGGGAAATGCAGGGTTACAGGATTGTGATAGGGAGGTGGGTCTGGGTGAGATGCTCTTCAGAGGGTCCATGTGGATCCAGTCCAGATGGCCTGCTTCCATACGGTATGGATTTTAAGATTCCCTGACCAGTTTTGCTCTTCTGCCATCTGCCTAGCTAAAGTAATTCCTCCAAGTAGTAAAGCCAAAATTTACGCAGTTTATTAATGCATGTGTTGTAAACTTAGTAAACAGTTTAACTATTCCCTCTTGGCTTTCTGTTAATGTTGTGCCAGATGACAATAGAAAAGGACAGAAACTGTCATGGACTTGGGTAAAAAGCCAGCACTTCAGCTGTGTTTAAACTCTGTTCTTATGGTATACGGCACAAAGCGTTATTACATTATGCCAAAAGGTCTTGTTGGTGATTATCATATGGTCACAACCATTTGCATATACATTTTAGTGCATCAAATGAAAGACATTAAAATGGTGCTTTTTGATAAAAACACAAATGCTTATTTCTTTAAAAAATATCTGGTGCCAGCTGGGGTTTTACAGAAACATTAACCCAGTTATTTTAAACGGATTTGGTGCCCTTCTGTAAATAATGAACGAAAGAATTAAATGAGTGCATTTCACAGCTTCAGGGTGAACAGCTTGGGTAGACTCAGTGTAATTTCTGACAAATCTTTCAGAATATGAACTTGTGTTACTAACTTGTATCTGAAAAGCTGAGGAACTAGGCTTCAGAATGGGAGGTTTTGTGCATTTATTGTTCCCAATGTCACAGTTTGGATGAAGCTTAACTAAGACAAGCCAGATTTTGGCATTATTTTCAAATTTGTCTTTTAGCACAGTGTCAGTCCCTTTGTCCCTGAAATGTGGGAACAAGAACTGGGTCATGATGTACCATGACACATGTGTCTGACTGCTGGCCCTTAGCAACCCAACAGGCTGAGATAAGTACTTGTCAGATGATTGGTTTCAGTTGTCTGTCAGGACAGTTTATCAGCTAAACTCAACATATGTGTTCACTCATAAGCCAAATGATGTAGTAGCTTAGGAAATAGGGGGAAAAAAGCTATGTTTAGTCAGATATTATAATGATTTGGCTAATGATACTATAAGCTGTCACAAACCATGGCAAACATGGATACATGAATTTATTAATATGCATTCTGTTGAATAGTTCCCTGACCATCTAAAACACATTCTAACTGAATCAAAGGCTGCTGAACTAATGAAGTGCATGTGTAGGTAATTGAATCTTTCATTTAAAATGTACAACTGAATATAAAAGAAAATGTACAATTTACAGCTCCGGAGATGTATAATAACATCTCTGAACAGGTTGATTAGGAAATATCTTGAAATGTACAATTGCCCATTCATTAGTTTCTGACTCTGGCTCACAGGTGAACACTAATTAAATGCTGGAATGGCAGGGATTGAACAACAAATAGGAAGTTATTAGCTCTCTTCTGCAGTGAAAGCCGCAATTCGAAAAAGTAATTTGTTTCTTTCTACATTGAACTTGCAAATGATGACACAAAGGGCAAAAAATTATAACTTAGTGTGTAACAGAATTATGAGCAGGACTGATCCCTGTCTGAGAAGCAGGATTTGCTTTTCAGTACATGAGATGTACTGGTTTCAGCAACCTCATCACCTCAGGATATCTCCTACCAACAGCTTCCAACCTCATAGTCCAGGAACTCCGCACTGCCCGATTCTACCTCCTTCCCAAGATCCACAAGCCTGACCACCCTGGCCGACCCATGTCACAGCCTGCTCCTGCCCCACTGAACTCATCTCTACCTACCTCGACACTGTCCTATCCCTCCTAGTCCAGGAACTCCCCACATACGTTCGCGATACCACCCACGCCCTCCACCTCCTCCAAGACTTCCGTTTCCCCGGCCCCCAATGCCTCATCTTCACCATGGATATCCAATCCCTCTACACCTCCATCCGCCATGACCAGGGCCTCCAAGCCCTCCATTTCTTCCTCTCCCGACATCCCCAACAGTACCCTTCCACCGACACTCTCATTCGTTTGGCTGAACTTGTCCTCACCCTTAACAATTTTCCCTTCGAATCATCCCACTTCCTCCAGACCAAAGGGGTAGCCATGGGCACCTGTATGGGGCCCAGCTATGCCTGTCTCTTTGTTGGCTACATAGAACAGTCCATCTTCCGTAGTTACACCGGTACCACTCCCCACCTCTTCCTCCGCTACATTGATGACTGCATTGGTGCCACCTCATGCTCCCGCGAGGAGGTTGAGCAATTCATCAACTTCACCAACACATTCCACACTGACCTTAAATTTACCTGGACCATCTCTGACACCTCCCTCCCCTTCCTGCACCTCTCCATCTCCATTAATGACGACCGACTTGACACTGATATTTATTACAAACCCACCGACTCACACAGCTTCCTGGATTATACCTCTTCCCACCCTACCTCCTGCAAAAATGCCATCCCGTATTCCCAATTCCTCCGCCTTCACCGTATCTGCTCCCAGGAGGACCAGTTCCACCACAGAACACACCAGATGGCCTCCTTCTTTAGAGACCACAATTTCCCTTCCCACGTGGTTAAAGATGCCCTCTAACGCATCTCATCCACATCCCGCCCCTCCACCTTCAAACCCCACCCCTCCAACCGTAACAAGGACAGAACCCCCCCTGGTGCTCACCTTCCACCCTACAACCTTCGCATAAAGCACATCATCTGACGACATTTCCGCCACCTCCAAACGGACCCCACCACCAGGGATATATTTCCCTCCCCACCCCTTTCCGCTTTCCGCAAAGACTGTTCCCTCCGTGACTACCTGGTCAGGTCCACGCCCCTCTACAACCAACCTACCCCTCTTGGCACTCTCCCCTGCCATCGCAGAAATTGCAAAACCTGCTCCCACACCTCCTCCCTCATCTCCATCCAAGGCCCTAAAGGAGCCTTCCACATCCATCAAAGTTTTACCTGCACATCCACCAATATCATTTATTGTATCCGTTGCTCCCGATGCGTTCACCTCTACATTGGGGAGACTGGACACCTCCTAGCAGAGCACTTTAGGGAACATCTCCGGGACACCCGCACCAATCAACCCCACCGCTCTGTGGCCCAACATTTCAACTCCCCCTCCCACTCTGCGTAGGACATCCTCCACCGCCGCTCCCTCACTACCCGGCACCTGGAGGAAGAACGCCTTATCTTCCACCTCAGAACACTTCAACCCCATGGCATCAATGTGGATTGCACCAGTTTCCTCATTTCCCCTTCCCCCACCTCACCCCAGCTCCAACCTTCCAGCTCGGCACTGTCCCCATGACCAATCCTACCTGCCCATCTTCCTTTCCACCTATCCATTCCACCCTCCTCTCTGACCTATCACCTTCATCCCACCCCCATTCACCCATTGTACTTTTTGCTACCTTCCCCCACCCTCTTCCCTGACCTATCACCCCCATTCACCTGTTGTACTCTATGCTACTTTCTCCCCACCCCCATCCCCCTCTCATTTATCTCTCCACTGCAGGCACCCTGCCTCTATTCCTGATGAAGGGCTTTTGCCTGAAACGTTGATTTTCCTGCTCCAAGGATGCTGCCTGACCTGCTGTGCTTTTCCAGCACCATTCTAATCTAGACTCTGGTTTCCAGGATCTGCAGTCATTGTTTTTACCTGGTTTCAGCATTAGTTGAGGACTTTGCTCTTTTTGTGAAATGAATAGATATAGGCTGGATTAATGCACAAAGCTACATAGCTTTGACCTGTTGTGCTATATCTCAAAACATTTATACAATGTACCTTAAAGGGACATGCTTAAAATATCATCACCATCTCATGGCATGCGCCCATAGGTCTTAGTCTCCATCTTACTGAGCCCTCTTGCAACATGACACACATAGAACACATCAGAATTGTTGACATGGAGCTCAGACATTCAAGTGCCTGTCTCTATATATAGATATGAGGTGCAGTAATAAAAGTTCATTGAATTCTTCAGTACAATGTGACTCAAATCTCATTCATATGTTAAGGCAGCTAACATAATTATCATGCCATCATAATTGTAGATCTAGAGCTATCATGTCAGTACCTAGAGGCACAGTCAAGTATGGGACCTTACAGTTTCCCAATCTGTTGCCAGCAGGCTGAGAATTGTCTGATAACCAAATTATGAATGCAAGACAAGGGGGTTTTTGATTGTTGATTTTCATTACTAATTGAAGAGATTATTACTTTCAATGTGCTTTATGAATCTACCGTACCATCTCATGATTGGGTGTCTACACATTTCGTCTTTGAGGCTGATCCCTTTTTACTTGGCTGTTGCTGGTCTTGGTAGCTGGAGTCCTGGTTCTTGCATTCCTGAAATAAGGCTCTCTCACTCATTAATATTATAATACTTTTTATTTATGAACCTATTCCTGATTACAGCTCTCTAGTTATATGATCATAAATAAGATATCAATGTGCTAGCAGATAAGAAATTAAATTGAGGATGTCACAGGGAAACAAGATAAAGTGTGTGATGTGGCACTAAGTGTATTGGCAACAGTTTTAATGTAATTTGCGCGTTGAACACCGAGAGATCCCACACAGGTCCCAATGGCTCCTTTGAAGGAGCCAAATGCAAAGGTTTAGCTCAGTTGTCACTTTGATGACCAATGGGATAGGATGGTCATCCCATGCTTTTAGGCTGCAAGTTCCCACTCCAGCAGTTGGTGTAGATCTGTGACAGTGTCCCAGGACATGCTCATTCTGTGACAACACTGTATCATTCATCAGAAGGCGCAACAAGGATGATAGACTCAGACCCTCCTGTAAGTAAAAACAATGACTGCAGATGCTGGAAACCAGATTCTGGATCAGTGGTACTGGAAGAGCACAGCAATTCAGGCAGCATCCGAGGACAGGCAAAATCGACGTTTCGGGCAAAAGCCCTTCATCAGGAATAAAGGCAGAGAGCCTGAAGCGTGGAGAGATAAGCTAGAGGAGGGTGGGGGTGGAGATAGAGTAGCATGGACTACAATAGGTCAGTGGGGGAGGAGATGAAGGTGATAGGTCAGGGAGGAGAGGGTGGAGTGGATAGGTGGAAAAGGAGCTGGGCAGGTCGGACAAGTCCGGACAAGTCAAGGGGACAGTGTTGAGCTGGAGGTTAGAAACTAGGATGAGGTGGGGGAAGGGGAAATGAGGAAGCTGTTGAAGTCCACATTGATGCCCTGGGGTTGAAGTTTTCCAAGGCGGAAGATGAGGCGTTCTTCTTCCATGCGTCTGGTGGTGAGGGAGAGGCGGTGGAGGAGGCCCAGCACCTCCATATCCTCGGCAGAGTGGGAGGGGGAGTTGAAATGTTGGGCCACGGGGTGGTGTGGTTGATTGGTGCGGGTGTCTCGGAGATGTTCCCTAAAGCGCTCTGCTAGGAGGCGCCCAGTCTCCCCAATGTAGAGGAGACCGCATCGGGAGCAACGGATACAATAAATGATATTAGTGGATTTGCAGGTAAAACTTTGATGGATGTGGAAGGCTCCTTTAGGGCCTTGGATGGAGGTGAGGGAGGAGGTGTGGGCACAGGTTTTACAGTTCCTGCGGTGGCCGGGGTAAGTGCCAGGATGGGAGGGTGGGTCGTGGGGGGGGTGGACCTGACCAGGTGGTCACGGAGGGAACGGTCTTTACGGAAGGCGGAGAGGGGTGGGGAGGCAAATATATCCCTGGTGGTGGGGTCTGTTTGGAGGTGGCGGAAATGTTGGTGGATGATTTGGTTTATGCGAAGGTTGGTAGGGTGGAAAGTGAACACCAGGGGCGTTCTGTCCTTGTTGCGGTTGGAGGGGTTGGGTCTGAGGGCGGAGGTGCGGGATGTGGACGAGATGCATTGGAGGGCATCTTTAATCACGTGGGAAGGGAAATTGCGGTCTCTAAAGAAGGAGGCCATCTGGTGTGTTCTATGGTGGAATTGGTCCTCCTGGGAGCAGATACGGCGGAGGCGGAGGAATTGGGAATACGGGATGGCATTTTTGCAAGAGATAGGGTGGGAAGAGGTGTAATCCAGGTAGCTGTGGGAGTCGGTGGGTTTGTAAAAATTGTCAGTGTCAAGTCGGTCGTCACTGATGGAGATGGAGAGGTCCAGGAAGGGTAGGGAGGTGTCAGAGATGGTCCAGGTAAATTTAAGGTCAGTGTGGAATGTGTTGGTGAAGTTGATGAATTGCTCAACCTCCTCGCGGGAGCACGAGGTGGCGCCAATGCAGTCATCAATGTAGCGGAGGAAGAGGTGGGGAGTGGTACCGGTGTAATTACGGAAGATCAACTGCTCTACGTAGCCAACAAAGAGACAGGCATAGCTGGGGCCCATACGGGTGCCCATGGCTACCCCTTTGGTCTGGAGGAAGTGGGAAGATTCAAAGGAGAAATTGTTAAGGGTGAGGACCAGTTCGGCCAAACGAATGAGAGTGTCGGTGGAAGGGTACTGTTGGGAACGTCTGGAGAGGAAAAAACAGAGGGCTTGGAGGCCCTGGTCATGGCAGATGGAGGTGTAGAGGGATTGGATATCCATGGTGAAGATGAGGCGTTGGGGGCCGGGGAAACGGAAGTCTTGGAGGAGGTGGAGGGCGTGGATGGTGTCTCGAACGTATGTGGGGAGTTCCTGGACTAGGGGGGATAGGACAGTGTCGAGGTAGGTAGAGATGAGTTCAATAGGGCAGGTCCAGACCCTCCTGTATCTAATCATCCCTAAGGAGATCTTCAGCTGTGATAACGTGGCAGCTGTTTGGCATCTGCTGGAAGTTGCTGTTGGTCCTGATCTTGCTGGCAATGTCTGTTCCTCCAATTTCTCTGCACTGTTGTTGCATCACAGCAACAGCAATAATAACCCCTACAGCATCTGCACCCATTAGTTGTGTTTCAGTGAACCTGTACGGAGAATGTCCAAAATAGAACAAGGTCCTTCACAAGGTGAGCAGTCAGCATTCATATCACTCACAAATGGCATTTAGGAAACTCCTAATAGCATAATTCGGAGATGCCGGTGTTGGACTGGGGTGTACAAAGTTAAAAATCACACAACACCAGGTTATAGTCCAACAGGTTTAATTGGAAGCACACTAGCTTTCAGAGCGACGCTCCTTCACCTGATGAAGGAGCATCGCTCCGAAAGCTAGTGTGCTTCCAATTAAACCTGTTGGACTATAACCTAATAGCATACAGTGAGACAAGAAGGGCTATTGAATGCTCATATGGAACGTTGACACAGGGAACTTATAAGTTAAACTGAAGAAAAAACTCAGCAAATGTTATTAACGTTTCTAAAACATGTAAAAAGAAAGAGTGCGTGGAAAAGATCAGGAATCTAACTTCAGACATAAGAAATAAAGGGATAGCTATAAGAATTGACTGGGGAGGTCAATACAGGACTTGAGGGTGTTATGCTTAAATGCACACAAAATAAGGAAAATAAGCTTGTAGCACAGATTGAAATTGGTGGGTACAATGTTGTGCATATCACAAGGACATAGCTGTAAGGGGATTATGATGGGGAACAAAATATCCAATGATACGCATCCCAACAAAAGGACAGGCAGATGCACAGAGTGGACAGGGCTATCTTGTTAGTAAGGAATGAAATTTAATCAATACCAAGAAGAAGTGATATCGACTCAGAAGGCATTGACGCTGTGTGGACAAGAGTTGAAGAACTACAAAGGAAAAAAGACCCTGATGGGATTTGTGTGCAGTTCTCCTTGCAGTGGAATAGAAAATAAATCAGGAGAGAGAAAAGGCACTATTATTACAATCATGGTGGACTTCAATGTGCAAGTGGACTGGGAAAATCAGGTTGGTAGCCAGATCCGAAGAAAAGGAATTTATGGAATGTCTACAAAATGTTTTTTTTGGAGCAGCTTGTGGTAGAGCCCATTTGGATTTGGTATTTGTAATGAGGCAAACTGATTAGGGAGTTTAAAATAAGGGGACTCCAAGGGGCAGTGAATGATTGACAATTTGGAAGAATTCATCTGCAGTTTGAGAGGGAGAAGCTAGAATTTGATGTATCAGTACTACAATTGAGTAAAGGTAACTACAAAGACAGGAGGGAGGAGCTGGCCAGAGTTGATTGGAAGGGGAGCCTAGCAGGGAAGACAATGGAGCAGTGGGTAATTCAGAAAGCACAACAGAAATTCATCTCAAGGAAGAAGAAACATAGTAAGGGAAATATGAGGTAACCATGGCTGACAAGGGAAGTCAGAGACAGCATAAAAGCAGAAGGAAAAGCTTACAATGTGGTGAAGATTATTGGGAAGCCTTTAAAAACCAACAGAGCTCAACTGAAAAAGCAAGAGGTGAGGAAGAAGTTGAAATAAGAAGGTA
Organism: Chiloscyllium plagiosum; assembly: GCF_037043375.1. Classification (NCBI taxonomy): domain Eukaryota; kingdom Metazoa; phylum Chordata; class Chondrichthyes; order Orectolobiformes; family Hemiscylliidae; genus Chiloscyllium; species Chiloscyllium plagiosum. The sequence goes on along the minus strand of NW_028270170.1, from coordinate 15,553,622 downwards.
AGCTTGTTAATAATATAAAAGAAGATTGCAAGTTTTTTTTAATATACGGAAGGAGAGAGAAAGGCAGACATGGACATTGGAAAATTAGGCTGCAGAAGTAGTACTGAGGGGAAAAAAGAAATGGTGGAGGAACTGAATAGACACTTTACATCTATTTTCTTGGAAGACACCGGTAGTATAACAGGGCTGTTGAGGAAATAGTCAGGTAATTGTGGATGCATTAGTGGCAATCTGTCAGGAATCACTGGAGTCAGGGAGGGTCCCAGAAGACTGGAAAATGACTAATGTCAATGTGGGAAAGTCTGAGGATGTGCACTTTGATAGGAAGGATAGAACATAGACTACTTTCTAAATGGGAAAAGGCTTTGGAAATCTGAAACACAAAGGGACTTAGGAGTCCTAGTTCAGGATTGTCTGAAGGATAACGTGCAGGTTCAGTTGGCAATTAGGAAAGCGAATGCAATGTTAGCATTTATTTCAAGAGGCCTAGAATACAACAGCAGATATGCACTGCTGAAGCTCCATAATGCTCTGGTCAGACCGCATTTTGAATGTTGTGAGCAATTTTGGGACCCAGAGATAAAGAAGGATGTGCTGTCTTTTGAGAAGGTCCAGGGGAGGTTGGCAAAAATGATCCCAGGAAGAGCTTGTTAAATGAGGAGTGGTTGAGGACTCTGAGTCTGCACTTGGCTGAGAAGGGGGGCTCATTGAAATTTATAGAATACTGAGAGGCCTGTATAGAGTGGACATGAAAATTATGTTTCCAATAATAGGAGAGTTGAGGACTCAAGGGTTTAGCCTCAGAATGAAGGGACAAATCTTTAGAACTGAGATTAAGTGGAATTTCTTCAGCCAGAAGGTGGTGAATCTGTGAAACTCATTGCCACAGGAGGCTATGAAGGCCACGTCATGGAGTGTCTTTAAGACAGAGATAGATTGATTCTTAGTTAGCAAGGAGATCAATAGTTATGGGAAAAGGCAGGAGAATGGGGTTGAAAGACATATCATCCATGATCAAATAGCAGAGCAAACCTTATGGGCCAAATGGCCTAATTCTGTTCCTATATCTTAAGTCTTATGACCTTTTAGGGATAAATGCAACATAAATCATGCTGTATAAAGACAACAGGAGATTGTAAGTGCTGAATGAGTAGATGCCTTCTTCTAGGCGAAAGTGAGGACTGCAGATGCTGGAGATTGGAGTCGAGAGTGTGGTGCTGGAAAAGCACAGCAGATCAGGCAACATCTGAGGAGCAGGAGAATCGACGTTTCGGACATAAGCCCTTCATCAGGAAAACCCCTCATCAGGAGGCTCACTGATGATGTTACTTAGTACGGTGACGAAACATCTGAAAACGAACCTTCCAGCTCAGCGAGCAAACTTACATCCACAATTTATAGTAAACAGAAAATTAAAAGCAGAGAAATCAGAACAAGTGAATTCAGATAGGAGGAAAGAACACAGGATACAAACTAAAATGATAAGCAGGTCTATACCTTAACAATAGGTAATGTTTTAAAGGTGAATCGGAAAGGGTACAAGTCAAGTGACCTCAGTAGAGTGAGAAGTGAAAGATCAAATTCAAATCTGAAAGAAAAGGCAGGGTCAAATATAAAGAACCTTGTAAAAACTGAAAAAAAAGGAGATTAGTGAAACAAAGATTCAGGAATAGAGAACATTATTCAAAACTGGCTCATAAAATGAGGAATGTGAGTAAGTGATTGTATAGTTAGGGTTTGGGGGAAGTGGGGAATTTTCAATGGATGGATTAAAACCCTGGATTTCTATTCCTAACAGTATTGTGGGTGTACCGACATGACACGGACTGTAGCAACTCATTGTGAACTTCTTAAGGGTGATTCAGGTTGAGCAAGATATTATGGCTTGTGTCACATCCTAATAGATTTTAATAAACAGCTGTGATGAACCTTTTGATATACTGTTATCTGTTATCATGGTGCCACACTTGTCTGTCCTGGATTAGTCTTGTGTGTTCATTGTAGCTCACCTACTGTTACTGTATAATGTTCATTACTTGACCACCCCTAGGTCCAGGTGAAAGTGAGGACTGCAGATGCTGGAGATTAGAGTCAAGATTAGAGTGATGTTGGAAATGCACAGCAGGTCAGGCAGCATCCGAGGAGCAGGAAAATCGACATTTTGGGCAGGAGACCTTCATCAGGAATGGTGCATTTCCAGCACACTCTAATCTTGACTCTAATCTGTGGAATTCCCTGCCCAGTGAAGTCATTGGTGATACTTCAGTAAAGGTTTTTAAAGCTAAGATAGACTTTTTTTTGAACAATGAAGGAAATAAGGGTTACAGTGAGAGGGCAGGTAAGTGGAGCTAAGGGCACGAAAAGATCAGAACCCTTTCTCTACTGCCTTCATGTGGCTCCACTATAACTTCAATTATAAGTGTCCACATTGTTTTACTGAATGGCGATGCACCTGTGTGAGCATATGAATAAAGAGCAGGAATAGGCCATTCAGCCCCTCAAACATTCGCCATCGTTTGATAACAGTATGGCTGATCTGATTGTGGCCTTAACTCTACTTTCCTGTCTATACCCAGAGATCCTTGACATGGGAGTCATTGTAACTTAATCTTTAAAGATATTCATGGATCCTGTCTCTCCCACTTTTTTGGGAAGAGAATTCCACAGAGCAAAGGCCTCTCAGACACAAATTTAGCTTTTCTGCCACAAATGGAAAACTCCTTATTTTTCAACTGTGCTCCCATTTCTAGTCAGTCCCAAAAGGGGAACATCCTCTCAGCATCCAACCTCTCAGGCCCACTTTGGATCTTTCATGTTTCAATAAGGTCATCTCCCAATACGTACAGGAACCTGTCTGTCCCTTCTTCATAAGATAATCATCAGGGATAAGTACAGGGAACCTCTTCTGCACTGTATCTAGTACAACTACCTCCTTTCCTAAATAAGAAGACCAGAACTGTACACAGTCCTCTTGACTTGGTCTCACCAATACTCTGTACTCATTTAGCAAAATTTCATGACTTTTAAATTCTAATCTCATTGTGACAACATTCCATTTGCATTCTTAATCAGATGTCGTGCTGCATGCTAACTTTATTTGAGTTCCCTCCATATTACAATGTTCTGCGAACTTTCTCCTTTTAAATAATATGTTGCTAGTTTATTCTTCCAGCCAAAGGGGACAAATTCACATTTTCCCAAATTATGCTGTATTTTTGCCCATTCACGTAATCTATCTACCTCCCTATAGACATGCATTTTGACTTTACAACTTACTCTCCTAGCTACCTTTGCATCCTCATCAAATTTAGCAACCGTACAATCAGTCCTCCATCTAAGTCACTAACATAGATCGCAAATAATTGAGACATCAGCACTTGTCCCTGTGGCACTCTATTCATTACATCTTGCCAAACCTAAGTGATCTATTTATGACTACTTGCATCTTCCTGTGACCTAACCAGTTTTTTTTTTATCTATGCCAATCCATGAGCTGTTATTCTGTATGGTGCCCTTTGATGTAGCATCCTGTCAAATATCAAATGGAAATCCAAGGAAACCACACTGACAGAAATATGCAACATTCTGAGGTAGCTCGACAGAGTAGATATTGAAAAGGTACTTCCACGTCTGGGGGATCTCAAACGAGTTTCAGAAGAAGAGAACATTCAATTAAAGCTGAAATATGAATGAATTTCTTCTTCCAGAGGACTGTGAATGTCTGGAATTCTCTATCCCACAGAGCTTTGGGGGCTAAATCACTAAAGTATTTAAAGAAGTGATAGATTTTGAAACGTTGGGGAGCTGAGAGCGCAAAGGAGCTGGCATGAAAAAAAGCCTGGGGAAGTCTAAACATGATCTTATTGAACAGAAGCAGGGGCAGGTTTGAGGAGCCAAACACCTTCTCCTGTTCCTACAACTTATGCACAAGATTCCCATGATGTTTGCTACATTCTCAAAGAACTCTAATTGATTTCCATTTCATCAAATCATGTTGACTGCCTGAATAAATTGAGACTTTCAGTGTATCTTGTTTGACTTTCTTAATAAATTATTAATTTATAGTGTGATAGTGTGGCACCGCTTCTCCGAAAGGGAGACGGGACTAAACCTGAATATCAGAAAGTTGCACATGAAACAACAGAGTAGTATCGCATTTCAGAAGGCAGTTAAGAATCAGTGATATTATTGTGGGTATGCAGTCATGTATAAGACAGAGCAGGAGAGAACTAGATGAACTATCCAGTGCTATCATCATTGCTGATGTACGGAAAGTAATTGGCCTCAGGGCAGGTCCTCTGCTAATTTATTCCATGTTTCATAGTCTTGAGCTTTCCTCTTCAGTTGACCATTACTGATACTAGTCCTTCAATTCTAGATTTTCTATATGTTAAACTAAAATTAGATTCTTGACCTGCCATTGCAGGATTTGAAAGCATGCCTCCATATTAGTAATCCACTAAGGTAACAACCAAGCTGCTGCATCCATGTCTGTGAGTAATGTGAAAGAATTTAATTATAAAGCACTTGGGAAAACAGTGCCAGATAACCCAAATTTGTTTAACAATTAGCTCACGCTGGTCAACTTAATATAATTCATTGTAGAAAAAATAGTGTATACATACTTTAATATTCAAAACTTAGGCATCACATACAGTTAGTGGCACATTGAGTTAAGGGAAATGGTAAGATAAAAGAAAGTAAAAGGTGGGACTGAAAGGAAGTTTCTCAATGGTGTAGTGGTCGGTAATCCATGGAGGTTCTTTTTGAGTTGACTTTTGTTTACTACGTGTAGATGATTCGGGTTTTGGAATGAAGGGAGCAATATTGAAATTTGCAGGTGACTAGTTTGGGGAAATGTATGACAAATTTCTGAAAGACTACAGGAAAGACAGTTCATGGTAGGTAGCAATGTAGTAAAAGAAAAAAATACACTAGTTTGTAGTAAGATACTAAATTATAGAAAGCTTTGATGTGCGGGTAATTAAAAGGCATCAGCACAAGGGTTGCAAGAACTTAAAAATGGCAGCTGAAAACTATGGATTTATATTTAAATGCCAAATAATATAAGGCCAAAGAGAATGGGATTAGACTCGGCAAGTTCTGTAGAAAATGAGTGATGTATTGTAGATGAGCCAAATGACTTACTTCTGCAGTGTCATACTTAGTGGTTGTATCACATTACAAATTTGTTTATTCCAGTAACCACTTGGTCACTAGAGTGCCCTATTTTGATTACCTGAACAGCAAATTATATTATCCTTCATTGATACTGTATGTAAGTAGACTTTTTGTAAATTGAGTTCCAAGTGAGATTAAGCCCAAACATCTGAAGCATGCTTTGGAATTTCTATTTGGAAATCATCATGAGGCAAAAATTGAGACAGATTCTTCTTTTGAGGAATTACAAAGTGAATTTTAGAGTCTGAGTAATGAGCATTGCTGCAAGTTTGAGTTTTCAGCAAGAAAGGTGAAAGCTTGCTTTTTCCAAATTATACATGCAGTAGTCCTTGAATACAACATTGTGATATACCTCTGACAGAACAAACATCCTTTATGGACCTCTTATGAATTGCTTTTTAATATAGAAACCAAAGCAAACAGTCTTTCCAACAGGAAGAAGTTAGTCAACACAGCCGTATGTGAATTTGGGCAAAATTCAAATCTTGATTACCTCAAATGCTGAACAAAATGGTCACTTTACTCACACACAATGATGGTATTCAGTGGTCCACACCTATGCAGATTAACCTCAGTATATTCACAGACAACAACTCATGAAAGGATTCCTTGATGTGTTAGATCTGGAATTGGGTGGTGGTTAATGTTTAATTTGTATCAGTCATATTGTTTCCAGTTTAGCTGTATGATCCAATCCTAATGCTTGTGCGTCCTGGAAGTCTGAGTTAAAAGGGCAGAGAGTTATTTCTGGTTACATGTAGCAGCATCTTCCCAGGCCACGTTCGATGTGGGCTGCGGCAAGAAATTTGGAAGAATCATGAGAGAAATTGAGCGAGACGTTTCACATCATTGGGAACAGCAAAGCGCATTTTCTGACTAAGTCCTGAATGTTAAGACAAGATTCTTTCTAGTAAGCGGCGAACGAGCTATTATTGGGGATTATCATTTGTTATCATTATTACTCTTGTTAGGACCTAATCACGCCTCATTAAGATGCAAGTCCTCATTTTTCCACCCACTGGATAAAATCCCAAAACTGGGATGTCCTGACATTAAAGTCAGAGAGTAGGTTAGCTGGTGCCTCCAGTTTGCTACCTGCTCTTCCTGGATGTCCATCTTGGACACCAATGTCTCAGGGCAAGTGTCATGGGCATCAACTGCATGTACCCTATTTCTGTGGATACTGGCATCTGATGCATGCCAGCCTCTCTACACCCTTATTGCAATCTGCGATGCACTTGCACCCCGATGTCTGCACCGTGGAGTACACTGGCACATCTCATTGCAGTACTGCTATCAGTACAATTCTCATACAGGGGCAGGCACCCAGCTCATGGATGGACCAGGGTGTATCTCAGGGTTCCTAACTTGCTATCACTCACTCACTTAACACCTACCCAGATACTCACAACGTCCTGGCCTTGCCTTTGAGTGCTTTGCTCCCTTAGCCAGACCTAGCAAGCATACACTACATCTGCCTCAACTTGCCTTTTCAATCAGTTACAAAGCCTGGAGACTTGTCCTTATTGTCATCAGTCATCAATCTAGGGGGTTCATATGTTGCTGTATGGCACTATGTGTTGTCAATCTCATCCTGTACTATGTCCCAACAGCTTATGCAGAAAACACACTGCATATACTTCAAGCAAATGGACATGTCTCAAAGTCTAAAGTCTCTAGTCAAGGGAGACACCCTTCAGTCAGGGGGTTGCAACTCAGTAAGTCAAGGGCAACTTCCTATATCAGTCCGGGGGCTTATGCACAGTCAGTTATGGTTAGGTTCCACTCCTCACGGGGGGTTAGGAGCTGAATGCCTTGCACTACACCAACCATCTTGACTCTTTCTGCCCTTTTGTGGGCTGTTTTCAATGTTTTGAGACAAAAGGGATAGATTGAGTGGGAAGAAAGTGGGTGGTACAGCTGTAAGTGCTCACGCAGATTAGGGAAAGCTGAACTGAGCAGACAGCACAGAGTTGAAACTTTATTGCTGGAACAGCACAGCAGGTCAGGCAGCATCCAGGGAACAGGAGATTCGATGTTTCGGGCACAGGCCCTTCTTCAGGCCCCCAGACCCCCAGACAGCACAGAGGGCATGCGGGGTTAGTGATGTGCAGAATTGTGTTGGGAAGAGCAAGTGTCTGGAGATGTTGCATGCAACAGTGAGATTGGTGGAGTATGAGCCTTGGTGCAGTAGCAGAGATAGAGTGAGTGTGACAGTGTTGGGAGTTGGTTGGCAACCATTGATCTGGGTCTGGTTCTGTGCTAGTCCTGGGAGTGAAAGGGGCATCCTCCTTCTGCACCATCCCATCCACCAGGACCTCCAGGCCCTGGTCTGCAAAGTGGGCAGCCATTTTCCCCTTGTCAGAAATGTCTGGGGAAAATGTCACAAACTGTTCAGGGCAGCTCCGGACTGCCAGCATTTGACCAGGTGCACAGCGGCCTTTTAAAGATAATGCCAGAGATCATAGGCAGCTTTCAGCTATGATAGGGGAATCAGGCTAGCATCAGACAAGAGGGGCCCCATAGGGGTCTGTAGATAGTTAATGGGCAAGTTTGCGATGATAGCATGAGAAAACAGCTAGGCCTTAGGGAGAGAAACCCGCCATGAAACTCTATGAATGTGGTACTTCACCATTATTTAACCTGTTTTCCCCCCGCCCCACCAACCATATCTCAATAAATGACTTTACCAACCCTCATCCAGATTCAATGTTCTCTTTGCCAGCCTTCACCTTCCACAAACTTATAATTCTCATCCTTTTGTTCCAATCTCTCCATATATTTGCCTCATCTTATAGTAAGGTCCTAGGGAGTGCTGCTGAGCAAAGAGACCTTGGAGTGCAGGTTCATAGCTCCTTGAAAGTAGAGCCGCAGATAGATAGGATAGTGAGAAGGTGTTTGGTATGCTTTCCTTTATTGGTCAGAGTGTTGAGTACAGGAGTTGGGAGGTCATGTTGCGGCTGTACAGGACATTGGTTAGGCCACTTTGGAATATTGCATGCAATTCTGGTCTCCTTCCTATCAGAAAGATGTTGTGAAACTTGAAATGGTTCAGAAAAGATTTGCAAGGATGTTGCCAGGGTAGGGCTACTTCAGCTGTAGGGAAAGGTTGAATAGGTGGGGCTGTTTTCCCTGGAGCATCGGAGGCTGAGGGGGTGATCTTAGAGGGGTTTATAAAATCATGAGGGGTATGGATAGGATAAATAGACAAAGTCTTTTCCCTGGGGTGGGGAAGTCCAGAACTAGAGGGCATAGATTTAGGGTGAGGGGGGAAAGATATAAAAGGGACCTAAGGGGCAACATTTTCACGCAGAGAGTGGCACGTGTATGGAATGAGGTGCCAGAGGAAGTGGTGGGGGCTGGTACAATTGCAATATTTAAGAGGCATCTAGATAGGTATATGAATAGGAAGTTTTTAGAGGGATATGTGCCAGGTGCTGGCAAATGGGATCAGATTGGGTTGGGATATCTGGTCGGCATGGACGGGTTAGACCAAAGGATCTGTTTCCATGCTGTAGATCTCTATGACTCCATGACTCCTACAGTCCTACAGTCTCTGAGATAGTGGTTGTCCTCTGGGTCTGCTTTGTTGCACATCCTTGACTTACAGCCAATCAGTTCAAGTGGCAATCAGAGATAATTCACCAGCCAGTGAATGGATTATTAAAAAATTCCCTCCAGGACTTGAACATAACAATTTAGGTTGACACTCCAGTGTGGTACTGCAACGCCAAGGGGTTACTGCCTTTCAGATTCCAGGAAATTGTGGTCTGCAACAAAATCAGAAATTGCTGGAGAAACTCAGCAGGTCTGGCAACATCTGCAGAGAGAAAGCAGAGCTAACATTTTGGGCCCAGTGACCCTCCTTCAGAACTTATTGTAGCTAAAAAAAAGATTGGTATACATGCTAGGGAAGGGATGAGGGAGGGAGGTAAGAGTAAATGATAAGTGAAGCTGGAGCCCAGAGGAAAGACAAACAGTTGAGCAGACAAAGGAATAAGTAAAGGTCAGCCCGGAAGAATCAATAGCTGCTAATGGGGACCAGCAGTGGATTGCAGTTGAGGAAAGCTGGAGGGGAGCAGAGGTGTTTGGAAGATGCCTGATTAATTCCAAGAAGAAGCCTTGAAACAGCATTAAAGCCCTCATGTACATCTGCAAGAAACTCCTGGCCCTTTTAGGCAACCAGCAGGGATTCCTGATGAAGGGCTTTTGCCCGAAACGTCGTTTTTGCTGCTCGTCGGATGCTGCCTGAATTGCTGTGCTCTTCCAGCACCACTGATCCAGAATGCCTTTATCATGCCCAATCCAAGAGGATGTGAAATATATTTCCAATGTCTTTGGGACATGATGTGCAGAATGGAACATTATTGTTTTCTGCTACTGTTTTGTGCCTGGAAAATAGGTTTAACAGGGTCGATTTTACCCCTGAGATGTTTATAGTTATTTAGGTTATTCCCTGAGTGATGAGGGAGAGAGAAGGTTCAGTATTGGGAAAAAATGGATTCAGAAGGGGGCACTTGTGGGATCTAATGATTTTGCATAATTGGAGATTTTGGATGAAGGTTTCCATACACATGTGGTGAAGGAATGAGCTTTAAACTTGCCCAAATTCATGCCTTCAGCTTTTGTAAATGAATCAGTTTTAGTGGCTCCGTTGTACTCTGGGTTCAGCAATCAGAGCCCTCCTTTATATTGCAGTGAAGGGGTGGATTGTGCTCAATGCTGATGTTGGCTTTTGCAGGGCTGGGCTGGGAACAGACGCTGTGGAGTCTGTGGTACAGCGTGCATGTTGTTTTCAACCTGCTAGCCACTCCTAAGCATAAGAAGACTTTTGTGTACAGGTTGGAGTGATTATAGACTATGCTGGTTGCTGATAAAAGGCTCTCTGTCCAGCTGTTTCACACTCCAAGGTTTCAGGGTTTACAGCAGCTGGTTTGATCCTTACAGATGATACATTGCCATCCAAAGCAAACTATGCAGCCTTTGCACTAACACTCTAAACTTTTAAAATCATGGCTATTTCCAATGACTAGGAGAAAGTGAGGACTGCAGATGCTGGAGATCAGAGCTGAAAAATGTGTTGCTGGAAAAGCGCAGCAGGTCAGGCAGCATCCAAGGAGCAGGAGAATCGACGTTTCGGGCTTATGCCCGAAACGTCGATTCTCCTGTTCCTTGGATGCTGCCTGACCTGCTGCACTTTTCCAGCAACACATTTTTCAGCTATTTCCAATGACTTCCAAACAAAAGGTCACATTGCTCAGCTAACAACTCTATCTTGTTTACTGGAGAGAGAACTGAACTTCCAAACAGTTCATTGGCACATACTGACTGTTTAAATGCTTCTATTCATTTTGTTCCGTGTATCTATGAGAATAATACTTTATTTTGTCTGTCTGGAATGCTTTCAGTGATCAGTTTGAATTGTACATCTGCTGTGGGTTTATTTGAAGTAGTAATCCAAAGGCCTAGGTTAATGCTCTTGAAACATGGGTTCAAATCCCACCAGGGCAGATGGTAGAATTTAAATCCAAATAATAAATCTGGAGTTAAGACTGCTGTCAGAAATAATGGCCATGATACAGTCATCAATTGCCTTTAAAGTGTATCTGGTTAGTTAATATCCTCTAGATGAGGAAGTTAGCCATTCAGGAAGGTAATATTACTGGGCAAGTAATCCAGCTTCCTGATGAAAGGCTCCTTGGATGCTGCCTGACCTGCTGTGCTTTTCCAGCGCCAAACTCTTTGATTCTGAATCTCCAGCATCGGTAGACCTCACTTTCTCCTCGTAATCCAGAAACTTGGACGAATGTTCAGGAGGCATGGGTTTGCTTTTCACCATGGTTGGTGGTGAATAACTAGTCCAATGACTGAGTAACCATTGATGATTATTGTAAGATCCCATCTTTGTCACTAATCCCCTTCACAGAAGGAAATCTGCCATCTTTGCCTCTTCCACTCTCAGGGTGAGTCCGTAGGTGGCTGTACAGACTGATGCAGCTAGGAAAGGCTCTGTTGCAGTTGTGGCAGAAGGTGGTCGTGGGAAGGGATGGGTGGGGGGTTGGTGTGGCAGCACGCGGCTTCTGCTTTTTGCTGATGTCAAATCTTGAGATGCTCAAAGCATTCCTGGATGCTCCTCGTCCACTTTGGATGGCCTTGAGCCAGTGATTCCCAGGTGTGTATGGGAATGCTGCACTTCATCAGTGAGGCCTTGAGGGTATCCCTGAAGCACTTCCTCTGTCCACCTGGGGCTTGCATGCCATTACGGAGCTGGGTGGAGAGCACCTGCTTGGGGAGTCTTCTGTCGGTCATGGGGACAACACGCCCAGCCCATCGTAGCCGATGGTTTGATTGATACATGACTACAGACCGACAGAAATGTGGTTGACTCCAAACTTGCCCCTGAAATGACCCGGCAGATCAATCAATTCAAGAGTAATTCAGGGATGGGCATGTGATAAATAATAAAAAGTTGGTAGGCAGTGCCGAGGGCATATGGAAGCATGAGAGGTGCACTGAGATTCAGGGAGTGTGATGGCCAATGGTTGGTGATAGCAGCTGGTGCATTCTGGGAGAGGAAGTGGGTAGCATTTGGTTACAAAATGAAAACTGTGGAATGTAAGGGGGTGCCACAGTTACTCTGGCTAAAGAGCTTGTTTCCTTGATGGGTGAACTGGGTTGGGATGGAAGAGGATGGAAGATTTGAACAGGGGATGGCATGGGAGGGGTTGTTGAGATGGTGGAATAGTTAACTGTGACAAAGTGGCAGGGACCATTATTTGATACAAGTTATTATTTGAAATCTATTATTTGAGAGAGAAATGGACATTCACTAGCTTTGAACTAAAAGGTTTTAGAAGATTGGAGGAACAACACCTCATCTTCTGCCTGGACAACCTACAGACAGGAGGACTCACATTGAGTTTTCCAATTTCAACTAACCTCCCTTCCCTTCCCCCGACTTCTTTCACAGCCCCTCCCCCTCCCTTCCATTCCTCTGACCGACTCTTCCTTCCAGCTACCAACCAGAGTCATTCCTCCCATTGACCAACCAGGCCGTACCCTCTACCCATGTTAACCTATCATTACCTCACTACTCCACCCCTCTCCCCACCCAAAACCCTTCCCCAACCCCCACCCCTTTATCTGCAGCTCCCCTTACCCCCATCCCATTCCTGAAGGAGGATTACACCCGAGACGTTGACTTCTCCGTCACCTGATGCTGCCTGGCTTGCTGTGTTCTTCCAGCCTCCTACTTGTCTATTTTAGAAAGGCTGTCAGCTGAATTAAGCTGGATTTCATAGATCAAAAAAGATGATTATCAATATTCTTCGGAGTCACTACAGCATCTAGACACTGCACAAATCTAAACTCCAGGAAGGAGCACTTTATAATGTTGCTACAAAACCTGAATCTTAAACAAGGATTTTGTCTTGCTACAAGATTGGTCATTAGGAAGCTGTTTTCTTCAATGATAGATGGTGAAATTCTAACAGGCAGATTTTAAGGAAATAGTGTGTTTATTACTTGAATAATACTGAGCCCATCAGATGCAAACTGCCTTTTTCAGCTGAAGAGGAAACAGTCCCCAATTAGACTTTCATATTCTATGGCTATAAACAAGGCACTGAGCAGAGTATTGACAAAATTTGTATTTATATTCCTGGGTTTGTTTTTACACATGAACAGCTTTATGTAGCTTTCTCCAGAATAAGATGTTTTGATTCTGTTCAAGTCCTCAGTAAAAGGCTAACTACAAGTCCTGCATTTTAAAAAAAAACCCTGCAATAAAAAATATTAGTTTGACCACAACTATTATGCAGGACTCTGCTAACTGCACTAGAAATTTTGAGCTAACTATACCTATGTTTAATATAAAAAAAAGTTAAGGCAGTGCAATGCCATTCTCTTGCTCAATCTCTGTCTCAATAGCATCCTAAAACCACAATTGGTCAAGACAGCAGCTCACCCCCAACATCTCAAGGGCAGTTAGGGATGGGCAATTAATGCTGGAACAGCCACTAATGCCCACATCCCATGTGTGAATAAAAGAAAATTGCATTGTGGTGCAGGTAGCCCAGAGTCACTTGAAAAAGACAGAAATTTATGCTTGGACTTCAATGTGAAGTCAAAAAGTGGTTTTAAGAATTCACAATCCTTGGGCAAGGAAATATTTTGGAGCAAATTGGAGACTGATTGCGAATAGGTTTTCTGTCTTTTGGGCTGGAAGGTCATCTTGGATAATGGCACAGAATAACTGGGACTGAATTGACCTCCCAGTCTATTCATCACCTCATATTCAATTGTACTGCATTCGGTGGAGTTAAACACCAGACACTGGGTATTATGTCTGACTGTTCCAATATTATCCACTTTGCATTGCTGCCTGAAACACGTACTTACCTACTTACAGCCGTGATTAAAAAAGCATAGTTAGCCATGTTGCATGCATTGAGTCAGTTTTTAGATGGGTGCTGTTTGGTGCTGGAAAGGTTTCAAGCAAATTGTATCTGGGTAAATTGCAATCCCAAATGCAGAACTCAAATAAAACAGGTAGATATTTAAAAAGAAACAAAATCTTATCTATCACTGAACTGAGTGTCAAAACCATTGAAGGAAAGCTGGACCATAATCTTGCTCATGTGATTTCCTCCAGATTGGTGAAGGTTAAATCAAGGTTCTCAACTCTATACTTGACTTAAAGATGCAACATATTTCATTGGGAGTTGCTTTACACTCTAAAAATAAGTATGTAACTTATTAGGATTATTTTTATAGCTCCCTGTGGAAGAATATACAGCAATTAATTTATTGATTCAGATAGATAAGGAATGGAGACAATATGCTATGCCAAATTAAGAAGACTGCTTTGTTCTCTTTCTGGAAACAGTCACTATTGTGTAATGTTACACTTTTCCTATAACACAATACAATCTCACATGACAAAACTCAGCTGTCATGCTGGTGCCTGTGAATTTTTAAAAATTCATTCACAGGATGAGGGTGCCGCTGGTTAGGCCAGCATTTATTGCCCATCCCTATTGTCCAGAGGGCAATTAAGAGTCAACCACATTGCTGTGGATCTGGAGTCACGTGTAGGCCACAGCAGGTATGGATGACAGCTTCGCTCCCTAAAGGACGTTACTGAACCAGAATGAGCTTTTCCTGACAATTGATAACAGATTCATGGTCATTAGACTCCTAATCCGAGATTTTCATTGAATTCAAATTACACTGTCTGCAATGGTGGGATTCAAACCCGGTCCCCAGAATATTATCTGGGTCTCTGGATTAACAGTCCAGCAATAATACCACGAGGCCATCGCCTCCCCATGAAAAGACTTGGAATCCAGGCTCAATTTACAAAGAGATTCTGAAAAAGAAAACATTAAGGACTGTGTATGAAAGAAACAATAGATGTTGGCACCTTTGAGGGAACTTCAGAGTGACGCATTAAGTACTTTTCTAATAACTTGAAAAATAATAAATTTTACACTCTCATTTTCATGAAATAATATGAAAAGTCATATCCTCAATGCTACAGTTATGTGGGGTAGTAGGACAATCTTTGCTTGTTTCTAAATAAAATACCTTGGAATTCTCTGGTCATCACATCCCTAAATGACATATATTTTTAAGCAATGACACATATATTTAATGTAATGCTAACCCCCATGCTTACTTTCTGGCATGATGTTAGTCTATAATAAACGCTTTCTTAATTCGTACCTTTATTAAAACATCTTGGTATTGAGTTAAAATTTATAATAAAATTTTCACATTGATCTTTTTAATTGGTTAATCTTCAGGCATCATCATTTATATTGTCAGGGGAGAAACAAAACAAAATTAAAAAGCTTCTTAGGGACTAACTGTCCTTAAGTTAACACGTAAATATATCTATCAACTCCTAGTCAGTATAATCAGAAGTGACTGCATTAACTGGACCATCCCTTTTATCAGGAACACTTTAGTTTAAAGCATGTTTAATGGGAATCAGATGTCATTGATAGTTGCAGTTAATGGTTCCCCTGAGACTAAAGTTCCAAAATATTAAATGTGGCAAATATTAGATTAAACCAGTCAGCATCAAAATATTAATAAAATAACCCTTTACTGATTTCTATTTGGACAATTTAGACCATTGATGCAGTGAGTGAAACAATAGGTTGAATGTCATGACACTCAGACACTTATGGTTGGATTTGGCAAAAATGTAGCAGGGGATAGCATTCTTGAGAAATGCAAACATGTCTACAAAGGCTTGTTGATTTTGCAGCCCAGACCACAAAATTTGGCTTGGTGGTTACTCTCACCTTCAGTATCTCAAATGCTGGTTTGATTGCAGAATGACAGCTTGTCATGTGTACCCAACCTGGTGCATTGCTTGCGCCAGATGCCATCTTGGTGAGGGCAGTAGCAGCAGGGGTTAGGCACAAGCAAAAGGTTCATGGGCAATTCCTTGACAGTGACAGCTGTCTGGCTGGCAGGCCGGCCAATGCACCACACTGAACATTAAATTGAAGTTTTGAAAGGGACAATTGGATGACCAGTTTGACCTTTTTCCACATTCCGTCCTATCAAAATTCTGGGTGCCCAAAGCAGAATTTTCACACAAGTCAAACCCCTGCTTGCCCAGTGGGAGCTCTGCACTAACCTTTGACCCTTGCTCTGGCTGTGGGCACTTTTGACTCACAACAAGTGCACTCATTCTCGGTGTTGCCCAGATTCTGATGGTTTGAGTGAGGGTGTTTCATCCTGATCACACTTTTGTTCCTCTTGCACTTCAGCACCTGTCCCATTAAGCATCTAAAGGGAGAAGGCACAACAATAGGCTCGAGGGCGGGAGGTGGAGGGGGTGATTGAGTAAAGCAAGAGGTGTGTGCTTACTTAGATCACTTACAAGGTATAAGTCAGATGAGATTGTTGTTGAAAGGATGAAATAGTGTGGAAGTGCAATCACAGATGGGGTGTTCAAAAAGGGAGAAACAGCAAAATCAGGTCTTACGATTTGGCCAGACCACTGCAGAGGGTTGGTTGGGACTCCAGCTCAGAGCAGCCTGCAGCTGCTGCCTGGAGACAGACTAAGAGGGAAGGCTTCTGAATCAGTCTGGGGCAGATGTTGTGTTGGGTTACTGGACATTCTACTCTATGACGTGTGAGAAGTTGAGAAGAAGAAGCTATATTGTTGGTTAGAGTCAAGATTTTGTGTTGGAGCTGGAGTTCTGGTTCAGCTGAAATCAAATTTTCAAGGTTTATGACTACCTGAAGCGTGTTCTTTAAATTCATCTTAGAATGTCTAATCAGATTCAAAATTATCTTCAGACCAACTGCATGGTACTCGAGTTATTCTCTGGAGTCTTTAATCCGTTAATAGTCAACCAATTGTTGGAAAAGGGATAATATCAGAACTCAGAAGTTATAACTATCAGGGGATTGAATGGCTGGGGCACTTCTCATTTTGAAGAGATGTGGTTGACCTAATGGGGAACTTTGGAATAATGAAGAGTTTTGGTGGAGATGTTTCTGTTTGTGTAAAGGTACAAAATTGGGGCATGTGAATGTGAGATGGTCATTAATTAATGGAATGTAGGAGACTTTATTTTTTTACCAAGAGTGTGGTTGGAAAATGACATTTCTTGTTACGAAGAGTTATTGAGGTCAGAGCATAAATATTATGGCGAAGCCTGATAGGTACATGTGGGTAAGAGGAATAGAAGCTGGGTGGTTAGGAAGGTGGGGTGGAAGGAGGCACGTGTTGATTATAAACACTGCTACAGTATTGCATCAAATGGCCTGTTTCTCTGCAGTTAATGCTATTTAGCCAGTAAACGGTAAAACGTTTTAGCCAGTGTATGATTCGCAAGTGATAAATCCATTTTTACAGCTGTCATGCTCCTGAATTTAAAATAAATGGTTCATTAGCTTTCTTATGCAAAGAGCAATGTAAAATATAATTAGGCAGGATTCAGAAATAACATTTGGATGATTAGAATTCCCTTTTGGCTGAAAACACCATTATCAAATTTAAGTTTAAGCACAAGCACCACGCGAAGCTGGTTTTATTAAAAACTTTGGCCTTGAAATTATACTGTAGGATAATTGTATCTGATTTTCCTCTGTCATCTTTTCTAATGGGTGTTTAAAATAAACAGCTGAGAAAGAAATTTTAGGAAGATGCATTATGTTTTGTAATTATCCTACAACTTCACTTCATGGGTTTCCTTTTTAATCTTATATTTACCATTTAAATTAATATTAATTAAGGGTGATTCAGTTACCTCAGTTGACATGCCACTGCAGCCTTAGTACAAATTCCAAACTTGATAAATGAGCAGAGCCCATCAAATACTGTGACAAGAATTCACCAACTTCATTGGAACATGCTCCCTTGAGTCATGCTCAGGGAGAGTACAATGTAAAATGCTGGCTACTCCACGATGTAGATCTTGTCAAAAGACAAGGTGACACTTTTTCCCATCTTTCTAAGTGGAAATCCAGCTGCTTGAGTTGAATACTTGGAGAGTCCTCCTTTTTGACAATTTAACATGCTGTACAGTGGCCCAGTGGTTAGCACTAATGCCCTACAGCGCCAGGGACCTGGGTTCGATTCCACCCTCGGGTGACTGGCTGTGTGGCATTTGCACATTCTCCCCATATCTGCTCCAGTTTCCTCCCACAGTCCAAAGATGTGCAGGTTAGGTGGATTGGCCATGATAAATTGCCCATAGTGAGCAGGGATGTGAAGGTTAGGTGAATTAGCCATGGTAAATGTGGGGTTACGGGAATAGGGTAGAGGGGTGGGATGCTCTTCAGAGGGTTAATGTGGACTTGATGGGCTGAGTGGCCTGCTTCTGCACTGTAAGGATTCTACATGGAGGCGGTAGTTGGGATGAGTGATGGATAAGCTGCTTACATTGGCAGTTCTGGGGTATATTAAGGTCCACAGGTATGATCCTGAAGGGGCCTCTTGTCATGTCTTCTTTCAGCATGCAATATTTCAACCATACTGTATCCGGGACATTTTAAAAACAAATCTGCCTTCTTCGAAGTTCCTTCAGAATATCTTGCAGGGAAATAAGTATTGACAACTTTCAAAAAGATGGTTACAAATAATTAACCAAAACGCTGTACTAAACAGGCACAGTAACATTATAAAAACAAAGGCTTTTTAAGAATTAATTCAGAGAAGAAGTTTTCCTTACTCCCTATTCCATGCAGAAGAGTAAAAGCCAGGCAGAAATAAGCTAATGGAATCACAGAACAGACGTGATGACCTGAATGACCTCCTGCTGTTCCTACAAACCTGAAAATCATTTCCTCTGAGGGCCTTTAATGGCCAGAATACAGAATAAATGAAGACACCTTTTCCTGTCTCTGTCTCTAAAAACACAGTGCTCAATTGGAGATCTGAAACAAATATTCACACAACAGTGCAATTGTTCTTCTGGTGTATGTATTGGATTCGTGAAACAGCCTTCAATATTTTGAAAGTGGGTCGGTGAGCTGGAAAGCTGGTTTGTGATGCAGAATTACACCAACAGCACTGATCCAATTCCTCACACCAGCTACAATCACCATGAAGGTGCTGCCTTCTTGACCTTGCTGCTCACCTGAGCTCTAGTGACCCTCAAACTAAGACACCAGTTATCTCTGTAATGAGAGAGCAGCCTACTGGGGGAGGGTGACCACATTGATATTTTTTAATTCTTCACGTCATAGAATCACTACAGACTGGAAGCAGGCCATTCAGCCCATCAAGTCTGCACCAACCCTCCTACCCAGACCCACCCTATGCCTGTAAACCTGCACTTCCCATGGCTAATTCCACATCTTTGGACTGTGAGAGGACAGCAGAGCATCTGGGGGAAACCCACACAGACATGGGGAGAACATGCAAGCACAAATAGATGCCTGAGGGTGGAATTTCGAATCGAGGTCGCTGGTGCTGTGAGGCGGCAGTGCTAATCACTGAGCCACCATGCTGTCCAATTCTTTACTGTTGGTCATTTCCTGGTGGAAAACTATTATGTGGCATAGGAATCTATTATCCATCTGTATGAATGGCTAAGTGGCATTTTGGTTCGAATCTACATTTCCAAGTCTTGGAAAGCATTTCTAACAGGTTGAAATCCTGTTGTGCAGTTATTTAGAAATGAACAAGAATTGTTGGTGCATTATGTATGGAATGTCTTTGTTCACTATGTTAATAGAACCTGTTAGCCTGGATGATGCTGGAGCAAGCCAATCAGCCATCCCACTTGCTCCACTATTCAATGAGATCACTGCAGTCTAAATATTCAATGGATCTGTAATATTTCTCAGACTTGGGTCCTGTAAAATCTCAATCTTGTTTAAAAGCAATCCAAGATATTGTTGCACTCTCCATTGTTGCACGGACTATTAAAGTACATTATATTGCCTGAATTTTATCTTTTTGTTTACTTTGAAGGCTGCCTCTTCATGGTCAGACCTAGCTAGTTCTAGTTGTACCATAATGAATATCTAACAAACAGGTCATGTTAAACTTAACATTCATTTTAAAATCATTCTGATGCACCTAATGACTGCAAAAAATTAATTGAATTAAAGCAGAAATATAAACTGTTAATCCTTGCTTTCAATTAACTATAACTACAGGTTTAAGGAGTGATGCAGAGAGTCAGAGAATGAGAGTCCAAGACACTGTCATTATATTCATAGCAGGTGGACTAAGTACAAACACTAATATTGATACTGGACACTCTGAATATTGCAGGATTTATTGAAGAAGACAAACAAGTTGAAAAGGAAATATTAAATCAAATAGCTCTTTTACTTCACTTGGGACTAACTTGAAAAATTACTAAATGCAGCTGATATCAGATATTTAGCATGGTGCTGATCTCCTGGAGGGAGTATGATTAGAATTGTGATCATAGGAAGCAAACTAAAGAGTAACTTTTGTAAGTCAACACAGAGAGTCCAATAGCTTGAAATTTCCCTGTGCCATTGTAACATCAGGAACTGTCCCAGAAAAAAATGTACACTACCTTTCCCATAATTGTGCCAGGTAAGAATAAAGAGAGAAGAATTATAAGTATTGTTTGGTTATTAGGTGTTATCCAAGGAATTCAGAACCCTGGATCAACCTTGTCATGATGTCATGGAGATGCACATAAATACCACAGTGAGGGTGGAGTCAAAATACATTAGATTAGACACTACCCAAAACGATATTAGAACTTTAGAAGACTCATATTGACAACTAGATAATTTAGTCCTTACCTAAGTCAGAACCTGGTATATCTCTGATTATCATCGATAACATTACTCAGTATTAATGTATAATAAATGCTGTGACTTTGAAATCTAAACCTGAAGATTGTTCTTGACTTTACCTTTTCCTCAACCAGTCTGTCTAGAACCCATCATCATAGTTTGGCATTGAACCACACAATAAAAGACTAATGTTCAACTTGACCAGCAAGAACTACAATTCCTCCTGAGATCATAAAAGGACAGGGGATAAATTGCAACCTGATCATCTGGGTGGAAACTGATAGAAATGAGTTGACTTCAGTAAAGAGTAAAATCAGGTGAGGTGTTATGCTAACATTCCATCTGTTCCGTAAGCTTCCAGACTGTGTAACACCTGGAACTAGGTAAATCTGCTTAGCTGTTAAAGTGAGTATTAGTCTTGCACCTAGTGTGAAGTATTTGTGATGGTAAAATCAAGAGTCAAATTGAACTGTAGAATGTTCCATTTTAATACTTTTGGATGAATACATTTGCTCAATTCAATAGACAATAGATGCAGGAGTAAGCCATGCAGCCCTTCGAGCCAGCACCACCATTCATTATGATCATGGTTGATCATCCACAATCAGTATCCTGTTCCTGCCTTATCCCCATAACTCTCAACTCCACTATCTTTAAGAACTCAATCCATCTTTTTCTTGAAAGTATCCAGAGACTTGGCCTCCACTGCCTTCTGGGGCAGAGCATTCCATATATCCACCACTCTCTGGGTGAAGAAGTTTCTCCTCAACTCTGTTCTAAATGGCCTACCCCTTATTTTTAAACTGTGTCCTCTGGTTCAGGACTCACCCATCAGTGAAAACATACTTCCTGCCTCCAGAGTGTCCAGTCCTTTAATAATCTTATACGTCTCAATCGCATCCCCTCTCATCCTTCTAAACTCAAGTGTATACAACCGGCACTCTCATTCGTTTGGCCGAGCTGGTCCTCATCCTTAACAATTTCTCCTTCTCAGCCCTTAAGTGTATACAAACCCAGTCGCTCCAATCTTTCAACATATGATAGTCCCTCCATTCCGGGAATTGACCTTGTGAACTTATGCTGCACTCCCTCAATAGCCAGAATGTCCTTCCTCAAATTTGGAAACCAAAGCTGCACACAATACTCCAGGTGCGGTCTCACCAGGGCCGTGTACAGCTACAGAAGGACCTCTTTGCTCCTATACTCAATTCCTCTTGTTATGAAGGCCAGCATGCTGTTAGCTTTCTTCACTGCCTGCTGTACCTGCATGCTTTCTTTCATTGACTGGTGTACAAGAACACCTAGATCTCGTTGTACTTCCCCTTTACCTAACTTGACTCCATTTAGATTGTAATCTGCCTTCCTGTTCTTGCCACCAAAGTAGATAACCACACATTTATCCACATTAAATGGCATCTGTCATGCATTCGTCCACTCACCTGGCCTGTTCAAGTGCCCTGTATTCTCATAACATCTTCCTCATATTTCACTCTGCCATCCAGCTTTGTGTCATCAGCAAACTTACTTCTAATCCTTCATCTATATCATTAATGTATATTATAAACAGCTGCGGTCCCAGCACTGAACCTTGTGGTACCTCACTGGTCACCGCCTGCCATTCCGAAAGGGACCCGTTTATCACCACTCTTTTCTTCCTGTTAGTCAGCCAATTTTCAATCCAAATCAGTATTTTGCCCCGAATACATGTGCCCTAATTTTGCTCACCAGTCTCCTATGTGGGACTTTATCAAAGGCTTTCTGAAAGTCCAGTTACACGATATCCCCAGGCTTTCCCTTGTCCATCTTCATAGTTACATCCTCAAAAAATTCGAGAAGATTAGTCAAGCACGATTTCCCCTTCATAAATCCATGCTGATGCTGACTTATCCTGTTACTGCTATCCAAATGAGTCGTAATTTCAACTTTTATAATTGACTCCAGCATCTTTCCCATTACTGACATCAGGCTAACCGGTCGATAATTCCCTGTATTCTCTCTCCCTCCCTTCTTGAAAAGTGGGACAACATTAGCCACCCTCCAGTCCACCGGAACTGATCCTGAATTGATAGAACATTGGAAAATGATTACCAATGCATCCACAATTTCTAGAGCCACCTCCTTAAGTACCCTGGGATGCAGACCATCAGGTCCCGGGGACTTATCAGCCTTCAGACTTAACAGTCATCCAACACTATTTCTGTTTCTATCTCAGGCGACCGAAACTACACTAACACCTTCCACCCCGACCTCAAATTCACCTGGACAGTCTCGGACTCCTCCCTCCCCTTCCTAGACCTTTCTGTTTCTATCTCAGGCGACCGAATCAACACGGACATCTACTACAAACCAACCGACTCCCACAGCTACCTGGACTACACCTCCTCCCATCCTGCCCCCTGTAAAAACGCCATCCCATTCTCCCAATTCCTTCGTCTCCGCCGCATCTGCTCCCAGGAGGACCATTTCAAAATACGTACAACACAGATGGCCTCCTTCTTCAAGGACCGCAATTTCCCCCCCGACGTGGTCGACAGTGCCCTCCACCGCATCTCCTCCACTTCCCGCTCCTCCGCCCTTGAGCCCCGCCCCTCCAACCGCCACCAGGACAGAACCCCACTGGTCCTCACCTACCACCCCACCAATCTCCATGTACAGCGCATCATCCGCCGTCACTTCCGCCACCTCCAAACAGACCCCAGCACCAAGGATATATTTCCCTCCCCTCCCCTATCAGCTTTCCGTAGAGACCACTCCCTCCGCGACTCCCTTGTCAGATCCACACCCCCCACCGACCCAACCTCCACTCCCGGCACCTTCCCTTGCAACCGCAGGAGGTGCAACACTTGCGCCCACACCTCCCCCCTCACTTCTCTCCAAGGCCCCAAAGGAAACTTCCATATCCGCCACAGATTCACCTGCACCTCCACCCACATCATCTACTGCATCCGCTGCAGCCGGTGTGGCCTCCTCTATATTGGGGAGACAGGCCGCCTACTTGCGGAGCGATTCAGAGAGCACCTCTGGGCCACCCGGACGAACCAACCCAACCAACCTGTAGCACAGCATTTCAACTCCCCCTCCCACTCCACCGAGGATATGCAGGTCATTGGACTCATCCACCGCCAAACCACAACAACCCGATGGTCGGAGGAGGAGCGTCTTATCTTCCGACTGGGAACCCTCCAACCGCAGGGGATGAACTTTGGACTTCACCAGTTTCTTCATCCCCCCCTCCCCCCACCTTGTCTCAGCCGGATCCCTCCAGCCCGGCACCGCCTTCCTGACCTGCAGTCTTCTTCTTGACCTCTCCGCCTCCATCCTACTCCGACCTATCACCCTCACCTTGACCTCTTTCCACCTATCACATTTCCAACGCCCCTCCTCCAAGTCCCTCCTCCCTACCTTTTATCTTCTCCTGCTGAACACTCTCTGCTCATTCCTGAAGAAGGGCCTGTGCCCGAAACGTCGAATCTCCTGTTCTCTGGATGCTGCCTGACCTGCTGTGCTGTTCCAGCAATAAAGTTTCAACTTTGATCTCCAGCATCTGCAGACCTCACTTTCTCCTCCAACACTATTTCCTGCCTAATATAAATTACCTTCAGTTCATCCATTACCCTAGGTCTTTCAGCCACTATTACATCTGGGAGATTGCTTGCATCTTCCCCAGTGAAGACAGATCCAAAGTACCTATTCAACTCTTCTGCCATTTCCTTGTTCCCCATAATAAATTCACCCGTTTCTGTCTTCAAGGGCCCAATTTTAGTCTTAACCATCTTTTTTCTCTTTTCACGTACCTAAAAAAACTTTTACTATCCCCCTTTATATTATTGGCCAGTTTGCTTTTGTACCTCATTTTTTCTCCACCTTTTGCCTTTTTAGTTATCATCTGTTGCTCTTTAAAAGTTTCCCAGTCCTCTGGCTTCCCGCTCATCTTTGCTATGTTATACTTCTTCTTTTTTATGTTTATGCAGTCCTTAACTTCCTTCGTCAGCCACAACCATCCCTGCCTCCCCTAAGGATCTTTCTTCCTCTTTGGAATGAACTGATCCTGCACCTTCTGCATTATATCCAGAAATACCTGCAATTGTTGTTCCACTGCCATCTCTGCTAGGGTATTGAACAATTGAACTTTGGCCTACTTAAATAGAACTCATTAACCTTCCCAACAGCCTTTGTGCTCCGACCTCACTTCTGCCCAGCTCCCGCCGCCATCTGCTGCAAATTTAACCAGTCCTTTAGATGTGCCTGTGCCTGCACTGCTGTTGGTCTCAATTTCACAAATTCAAGTTGATTGTAGTCACCTATTAAATGCAAACATATCTAAAAAAGACTTTTATTCCACTCTGTTTGGTAGTCTGAGAGGTCTGTTATGCTGTAGTGTTTGGGATTTACTGAGAATACCAGGTGCTCTTGGAAGATAACTGTGAAACTGAAACATCACAAAACTCAATACACAACTCTACTCAATAGGCAAGACACTGTCCCTTGGATATACAGCCCTTGCTAAAAGCTTTCAATTGAAACACACGTTTTTAAAATAAACTTTTAAGTATAATGAATAAGTACATCCTTTCATTTTAAAACACTATTTGAAACAGAAGTGTTCTTGTAATCCAGAATTATTTTCCTCTAAGAGCAACCTTTACTTTTCAGTCCATGGTTCTCTTGTGTGTAATCAAGTACTTAGCCCATAATATGTAGCTAAGACATCCATATACATCTGTGGAAATGTATTCACGAATATTTACAATACAAAGCTTGTGTTACCACAGTTCTCTACAGTGACTGGTTACATAAGTATTACTTTAGCTAAAACACAGTACAGCTGGTATATTATTTAGTTTCTTCAACTTCTCTGCAAAGGGTTTGGACGAAGATCATTGACAAAGAAATCTTTAAATGTAATGAGACGCTATATGCCTTTTATTTCTACACTGTAAATCTGGGTGTAAATCTGATTGACTGATCCTGGGTGACATTGTCTAAAAATACTTGTAGAGTTCTATGCATGTTCCATTTATGTTTCTTTCATTCTCATCAATGATTGGGCTTAATAATCAAGAAAAACAGAGTGTAGGCATAGTATAAATTTGCACCCACAGTTTGAAAATAAATTGTGATGAAATGGGCATCATTAAAATTTTGTCAAATTGTTGTTATTGTTTAAAAAATATGCATACTTTGTGTTTTAGACAGCAGTTACTCCTGTATCACCTCTCCACCCAAGCATGTTAACGGATTACCCACTTGCATGTCCAGTTTATAAATTGCAGCCAGTTTGTGTGGATCTCCCCTAGACTTTCAGAAACATGTTGTATCCAGTCTATGAATTGTGCATTGCATACCACTGTCAGGAAATATACATTGCTGTCATTTACCTTGTCCACAACCTTTTTTTACATCAAAGCTGTTTAGACCTGAAAGGTGTGCTTTGAAAGCATAGTTTGAACTGAAGTGATGTCTGAACTCATCAAAGATTTCTGTCAGTCAAGTAAGTAAGTGTGACCACTTGCTGTAGTTGTCTGAAGTTCATTCAAAAATGTTCCCTTTATAGGGGAAGGATGGGTTGAAGGTTTAATGAGTTGAAGTCACGATTATATCAACAAATAGTAACAACGCACCTTGCATTTATATAGCACCTTTAAATAAATAAAACATCCCAAGCTGCTTCACAGGAGCAAGATATCAAGCAAAATGTGATGTTGTGTCACATTGAGACGCATTTTAGATCAGCTGATGAAACATGGGTTTTAAGGGATACTTTAGTGAGGGGGGAGAACTAGAGAGGTATGGAGGGGGAATTTCAGAGTTTTGAGCCCAAGCAAGTGAACACATGGTCACTCAGTGCGCAGTGTTTACAATTGCAGAATATCCCATCTCGGCATTCCAGATTTATGCCTTGTAAATGACTGAAAGTCACTGGGAGTCAGGAGATGTGTTACTTCTCGCAATGTATTCAACTTCTGACCTACCCTTTTTAATAATGTCAGGGTGATGGAATGCTCTGACAGATTCCACACTCTCCCCCACATGCTGCTTCTTCATCTCCACCTGGACTTCTCTGGGGACTTGTAAAGAAATAACAAGAAAATAGAGTGACAGAAATTGTCAGCCAATTCAGAAATTCACCCTTCATTACTCCTAGGAGCTGTTTTCTGAATAGGAGAGGCCATGTAATAATCCATAACCTGCTTTCCTACTCAAGGATAGAGAAGCAGGGCAGAGAAGGGTCCAAGAATGTGAGAAGGGAAATTTTTCTAAAAGAAATGCTACAGTTAGCAATACTGTCTGTGTGCATTCCAATCATATCTCCAATATAAATAAGTCTAAATTACATCCTGCATCAAATGTAAATGCTGACAAATTTGGGGATGTTATTCTAAAGGTTTCGTTGTGCGTTTTATTACTGAAGGTAAATAAATAATAAAAACTTTCTTAGCTGGAGAAATTGCTGGAAGTCTTTCTCTTTTAATATTTCAATCATCGTGACTTATTTTGTTTGGGAATTTCGCAAGTTCTTAAAGAAAAGGCAACCAGTTCACCTCATCCACACATTTGCAGTGCTACAACTAGAGGTACAGCCACTGCCCTCAATATCGCCTCATTTCGCACCATTTTGCATTTTTCCAGCCATGAAACAAAATGTTGCGCCACTTGATCATATTGCTGCACAAATGGTTTCTTGGGTCACTTCTATTTTGCCCAACTTTGTAAATCGTGAAATACACATCATTGATAATGGAAGCCTTTGAAGAGCTATCAGCACTTTTGATTCCATGTGTTGCAATTCCCATTTAGCTTAATCATTCCAACCAGTGTTTGTCAGCAGCCACTGTTCCTCTCTGTAGTTGGCCATATCAAGAGCACTCTCATTTTATGCATTTGAAGCAAGTCATATGCCACCTCTCAAAGCTTACATGTTTTTTTTAAATATACTTGGGATATGGGTGGTTTGGGAACTTTCAAATGATTAAACATGCTAAAGGGATGCAGGAGTATATCAATTTTAAGTAAATTGGGATGTGAGTACAATGACTAGGGCACATTTATTTCTCATTCTTCACCGCTCTTGATGAATATGAGTGTGAATCAAGTAACAACATAGGAATTAGGAGTGGGAAGTAGGCAATGCAGCCCTCAAGCCTGCTTCACCGTTTAACATGATCATTGCTGATCTTATCCTGGTCTCAACTCCACTCTCCTGCCTGCTCCCCTTAGCCCTTTATCCTGCTTTTCATCAGAAATATATCTTTTTTTTCTTGAATCTATTGATTGATTCTGCCTCCACTGCACTCTCGGGCAGTAAGTTCCACAGATTCTCAACCCTATCTTGGTTTTAAACCTACCTCCTCTCACTCCTATGACTGTTTGTTGAGACTGTCCCAATAGGGGGATCATCTGTTCAACATCCACCTTATCAACCCCCTTTAGCATTTTATACACCTCGATCAGATAGTCCCCTCACTCTTCCGACTCCAGCGACTACAAACCCAAACTATTCAACCGCTCCTCATATGACAGCCCTTTCATCCCTGAAATCAATTTGGTGAACCTAGTGTAGCACTGGAGGCAAGGTTTAAAGATTTGGGCAAAATATATGAGGGGAAATAAGGAAGCTTTTATATGCAGGAGTTATAATGAGCTGATGCTCAGGCAATGAAGGCATAAGCTGTAGTACAAAAGCAAGATACTGTGGATGCTGAAACTCTGAAGAAAACTCATAAAATGCTGGAGAAACTCAGCAGGTCTTACAGCATCTGTTGAGAGAGAAACAGAGTTCACATTTCGAGTGCATTTCAAGACTGTCATAATTAGGCACGATGTCATCAGTGATTTCATAATAGTTTTTAAACATTCATTTGCAGGTAATGGGTGTCCCTGGTTGGCCAGCATTTATTGCCCATCCCTAGTTGCCCTTGTAAGGTGGTGATGAGCTGCTTTCTTGAACCACTGCAGTCCACCTGCTGTGTAATGACCCACAATGTCCTTAGGATGGGAATTCCAGTATTTTGACCCCACGACAGTGAAGGAACGAGGATATATTTCCAAGTCAGGATGGCGAGTGGCTTGGAGGGGAACCTGAAGGTGCTATGTTCCGATATACCTTGTCCTTCTCGATGGAAGTGGTCGTGGGTTAGGAAGGTTCTGTCTGGGGATGTTTGGTGATTTTCTGAATTGTGATGTCAGAACAAAATAGAACTGGGATCTGAGAGTAGAGGGTCTCAGGCATGCTCCCTCTGATGTAGCATTACATTTTATAAGGCTTACTAATGCTCACTTCTGACTATAGACCTGATCTTACTACAGAGGCGATCAATGCCGTCAAAAGAAATTTGGATGAGCATTTCATGAAATAAACTTGTAGGACCAAAGGGATAGAATGGAGGACTGGGCCTGGCTATGGGAGCTTGCATGGATGGGTCAAATGGCCTCCTTCAGTGCCGTAAATAACCCTGTGATTCTATGACCTGCTGACCAGGTCAAGTTGGGTTGGCACCTTGCTGAGTTACCAGGCATCTTGGCCATTCTAACTAATGCCAACTAAACCTTATTGAATACTTTGAGGTTGTGACAAAACACATGGATGAAGGTAGAGCAGTGGATGTGGTGTACATGGATTTTAGCAAGGCGTTTGATAAGGTTCCCCATGGTAGGCTCATTCAGAAAGCAAGGAGGCATGGGGTACAGGGAAATCTGGCTGTCTGGATACAGAATTGGCTGGCCCATAGAAGAAAGAGGATGGTGATAGATGGAAAATATTCAACTTAGAGTTTGGAGTCCAGTGGTGTTCCACAGGGATCGGTTCTGGGACCTCTGCTGTTTGTGATTCACGAGGATGCTGCCTGGACTGGAGGGCATGTCTTATGCAGAAAGGTTGAGGGAGCCAGGACTTTTCTCATTATGGCATTTTTCTTACGTCCAAAGTTAAATCAGAAGAAAACAAGGTGAGGGATTATTAAAGAGCAACTATAAGCATGGAGGATCCAGTTATCTCCGTTCGCTTATATGTAGTTCAGATTCATGTCAATAAACGCAGGGGTTTATCCCCATTCCTGAGTTGTCAGGAGCCCCTAAGTAATCAAGGAAGCTACTGATGAGGATACTATTTAAAAGCTTATTTATGATGGAAAGATTAGATTCAGAGGGGTGCGTTGAATAAAAGGGAAATGGATTCACAAATGACAGTGATATATTTCACTTCAATAAACATCCCAAATGCAATTTTATTGAATACAGTTGCTGAGTGTGTATATTTAGTTAGCTTAATTACTCACTTTTTCTCAGGGATTGAGCCAAAAAACAGAAAAACAATCCGACCAGTGTGTTTAGGGATTCCCTAAACATGCCAGCAATCTTAAGAGATTATAAACAATATGATTTGGCAGAGAGAGGAGTGATTTTAATTCAGATTAGTTCTCAGCAGATCTCACTAACTTTTCATTTTCAACATATAAAAATTAAGACAAATGGAACTCAGCAGCAATTAGATATTGTCACTTTGCACAACAGATGTTGCTACTTTGCATAACTGGTGCTAGGTAGCATTTAGCAATAATGTTAAACACACTCACTGATGCGTAGTTCAAGGTTGTGGCACCACTTATTTTTGCTAAATTACTCAGCGATCTCATGTCATTCCAGACAGGTAGTCAAACCAGTTTCCTTTTCTTTCTGGTCAAGCTGGAATAGAGATAGAAGGCAACTGAACCAGCTTGAGAAGCAAAATCAGGAGCAATTGAGGGACTGGGGGACATTTTTGGGTGGAGTGGTGGAAAGGTTTGAAATCTGCCGGTGGGAGTGGGTTAAAATCGTGTCACTGGTGTGGCTGAAGATGGGGGGCAGCTGAGACCAAAGTCTTGCACAAGTGGGGAGGAGGGTGGGAATTGAAGCCAAATAACAGAAAATTTGACTGGATAGTGAAGGTTGACGATAGGATGGGTGCTTGTCTTGGAGTTACGAGGTTTAGTGTAAGCCTAAATCTCCATGAGATTTGTTTGTTTATTTAAACATTTTAAATAAATAGTTATATCTAAATAATTTAGATGAGAATGTAGAAATCATGGTTAGTAAGTTTGCAGATGAGACCAAAGTTAGTGGACAGTGAAGAAAAATATCTAAGATTACATAGAGACCTTGATCAATTAGGTCAATGGGCTGAGGAGTGGCAGATGGAGTTTAATTTGGACAAATGTGAGATATTTGCATTTTGTTAAAACAAACAAGGGCAGAACTTTGCACATTCTCCTCATGTCTATGTGGGTTTCCTCCGGGTGCTCCGGTTTCCTCCCACAATCCAAAGATGTGCAGGTCAGGTGAATTGGCCGTGTTAAATTGCCCATAGTGTTAGATGCATTAGTCGAGGGTAAATATAGGGTATGGAAATGGGTCTGGGTGGGTTACTTTTCGGAGGGCTGGTGTGGACTTGTTGGGTCGCAGATCCTGTTACCATACTGTAGAGAATCTAAACTTATGTAAAGGTAGTGTGGTAGAACAGAGAGAGGTAAGGGTTTAGGTACATAATTCTTTGAAGTTTGCATCACATGTAGACTTGCCTTCATTGCTCAGACCTTTAAGTATAGAACTTGGGATGTTATGTTGAGGTTATGTAGGACATTGGTGAGGATGCTTCTGGAGTACTGTATCCAATTCTGGTCTCCCTGTTAAAGGAAGGATATTATTGAGCTGGAGAGTGTTCAGAAAAGATTTACCAAGATGTTGCCAGGAATGGAGGGCTTGTTATAAGGAAAGACCGGATAGTCTGAGACATCTTTCACTGAAGTGAAGGGGGTTGAGGGGTCACCTTAAAGAGGTATATTAAGTCGAGGGGTACTCATAAGGTGAATGACGGGTGTCTTTTACCTAACATGGGGGATGTCAAGACGGGGGCATATTTTTAAGTGAAAAGAGAAACATTTAAAAAGAACATGAGGGGCAACTTTTTTACACAGAGAGCAGTTGGTGTGTGGAATGGGCTTCCAGAGGAAGTGGTGGATGCAGGTACAGTAACAGCATTTAAAAGGTATTTGGATAATTATATGAATAAGGAATGTTTGAAGGGATATGGGCCAAGTGCGTGCCAGGGAGACTAGTTTAGTTTGGAACTATAGTCGGCACAGACTGGTTGGACTGAGAGATCTCTTTCCTTGCTGTTTGACTGTATGACTCTATGAGAGTGGACTTTGAAAAGCAGATTCTTGCTCAATGGGTTGGGGGTACTGATGGGACTATTCAATTGGCAATTGTGATTTAGGCCCTGTAACTTTACTCAATTGAGTAAGGAGGATTGATGAGTTGATTTCACTATGTTGGTTGTACAGTATGTAATAATCAATAGATTAGACTGTTTTGAGCACCACATTCAACCTCACCACAATGTTGAGAGCATTTAACATGATCAAGATTTTGGGGGCCTGTTAATTTTTAGACCATTTAAGTCTATGTTTGTTAACTCTGGATCTCTATGGGTTTCACGTCATGATCTTCTGTTTCAAAGTGTCCCACCCTCTCTCCATGGTTCAACCAACATGCTCTTCCTCATGGTGCCATGCCCTCCCATTGCCAGTCTTTCAGAAAGTCTTGAAAACATGGTAATCAGGATTTCCCCGGTCATGGCAGAGTTCTAACTCACCGATCCTGAAATGTGGGAAAACTATCTGGTTACTGCAAAATGAAAGCTGCAAACCTGACTTGCAAGCAGAAGGCTGAACCACCTCCTGGTATAGTGGATCCGCAAGGACCAATGTTAAAATCTTTATAAAGTAGAAATAGTGCAAAACTTTAAACCCTAAATCAACATTGCAATATACTGAATTTATCATTTTAATCTTGAAGGACTATGACTTTAGCTTTGATCAAATTTAGAAAGAGATTTCCTAAAAGCAATGCAATGCACGTTTGACTTGTAATATAATGCAATTCGTGTGGGGCATAAAGGATAGGAAATTTCAGTGTCTATAACAGGATCTGAGGAATGTCCTGTAACTTTTTTTTCCACACAACACTAGTCCAATCTGAACATCAGACTGCTCCAATATCAGTACCTCCATTCCTGCTGAATCATTCTCTCAACGGATGTCTCTGTGGTTTTCGAATAAGCATCTGTCTGGCCAAACATAAGGGACTTTAGTTGATGCATAGAAATGTGAAGTCCATATTCAAACCATCATGTTTTCCAATTATGGAACTGTGGAAGAAAGTGACCAGTAACAAATACAAAACAATTTCATTTGTGCCCTTTCTCGTCCCATTCCAAGATTTTGATTATGCTAATATTTAATCTTTTGAAAGTGTGGTATGGTGCATATTTCTGAGAATCATAGAATCCCTACAGCGTGAAGCAGGCCATTCGGCCATCGGGTCCACTCTGACCCTCTGAACAGCATCCCAGCCAGAATGACCCCCTTACCCTATCCCTATAACCCTGCATTTCCCATGGCTACTCCCCCTGGCCTGCACAGCCCTGGACACCCATGGGCAATTTAACATAGCCAATCCACGTTGGACAGTGGGGGGAAACCAAAGAACCCAGAGGAAACCCACACAGTTACAGGGAGAATGTACAAACTCCACACAGACAGTCACCCGAGGGTGGAATCAAACCTGGATTCCTGGTGTTTTCAGGCAGCAGTGCTATCCATTGAGCCACCGTGCTGCCCATACTATTTGTAACATAGATTTGTAAGTGAAAGTGAACTAATTCAGAAGTTATAAACAATCGAGTGCAAACAAAGAAAGTAAATTCTGTTCATGTCCTGTCACCTGGATAGATAATGATCATTTTTCCAAGTCAAGTTGGTAGGCCACCAGTCCGGTTTCAAGAATCCACTTGTCTCGCTTAATTGCACAAAGGGCCAATCTCCAAGAGTAAAGTAAATTTGCCATAATGTTACCAGAGAGCTGCACTCTCATTAGAGAAAATAACAAGTGGTTGTTTAAGCTGAGGGTCACTATGCCTCTCACAAGGGGAGAGGTTCAGAAAGAGAGTCCTTCCTGGTAACATCAGCTGGTGCAGGAGTATGAACCCATGCCATTGATGTCATTCTGCATCACAAATCAACTGTCCAGCCAACTGAGCTAAACTGAACCCTTCTCCAAGGCTAATGCTCTGGGACATGGGTTCATGATCCTATCAAATGGGTAGTGCATTTTGCAGTTGGGAGGTGAGAAAATATTTTTCCACACACTCATATGCATTGCCTGCGAGTATGGTAAATTCAGGTTCAGTTGAGATATTCAAGACAGCATTGAATGATTATTTAAATAGAAACAAGACGCAGAGCTATGGACAAAAGGCAGAAGCTTGACACTCAGTCAAACTGTCCAGAGAGCTGATGCAAGCAGAATGGAATGAAAGACCTGGTGCTTTGTGTCAATTCAATTCTGTTGATATGGGAGGCACCTCTGTGAAAATCCCACCAAGTGACTGTTTCCGTCTGAGGGCGTGTTCAGGACCCAGAAACAGCCCTGACTTCTGTTTCCCACCTCTGAGGAGAATTCCAGCCCCGGGAATTTATGTTGTGGAGGACCTAATTACATATTTAAAATAAACAGAAAGTGCTGGGGTAATTCAACAGGCAGCAGATATGGAGAGAAAACCTTTTGAGTCCACTGACCTTTTATTTTGGATCTCCACCATCCACAGTATTTTGCTTTTAAATTACATTTTGACACTGATTCGAAGAGCTGGAAAATTGAGTTTCTTAGTGTACAAAGAGTTCCTATGGAACGTGAATTGGATGTCTGTGAAAACTGAAGGTGTAGTGCTGATGCTGCTCATTGATATAGAAAAGATTAAATGCACTCTGTGCCAAACATGAGAAATGTGTAAATGTGCTGCAGTAGTCCAGCAGTATGCTAATGTTGATATTTTCTGATTTAGTCGTAACTTGTCGCATTTAATCAGATATTATTCTCACACTATTAACTTAGACTTCAGGAGTAAATTATGGTCTCACTGTCAAATTAACCTTGCAGATACTTAAATAGAAGCTTAAGATTTAATTTCTCTCACTGCCTAAATAACTGCTTGCAGCACAAAATTCATGCATAATACAAATTGTTACACTTTTAGTAATAACAGGAGGTACTTCTCATAGAATGTTTACACCACAAATTAAGTACAAGATTAAGCAAATAAAAACATTAATGGCCTTTTATCAGAACTGGAAATGCAAGAATTGGTTGGGGATAATGATGCAAGGAAGAAGGTACCAAAAATGAGACAAGAAACAAAAGATGTGCCCAGTGAAGATTTAGCGAGAAAAAGACAGAATTAAGATCAACGGCTTTCATCCAAGCACCAAACGATGCAGAAAAGACAAGGGAAAATAAATGGCAATGCAGTTTGCAATCTGAAACATTGGATGTGGAGATGCCGGTGTCGGACTGGAGTGGACAAAATCAGATGTTACACAACACTAGGGTACAGTCTGACAGGTTATATATAGTCAGTGGACTCAAAAGGTTCTCTCTCCGTATATGCTGCCTTTGTTGAATCACCCCAGTACTTCCTGTTTATTTTAAACATGTAATTCACTCCTCCATAACATAAATTCCTGGGGCTAGAATTTCCCTCAGAGTTGGGAAACAGAAGTCAGGACTGTCTCTGGGTCCTGAACACGCCCTCAGATGGAAACAGTCACTTGGTGGGATTTTCACAGAGGTGCTTCCTGTAGCAACAGAATTGAATTGACACAAAACACCAGGTCTTTCATTCCATTCTGCTTGCACCAGCTCTCTGGACATTTTGAGTGAGTGCCAAGCTCCTTCTGTTGGACTATAACCAGGTGTCATGTGATTTCTGACTTTGAAATTTTGGAGCTCACGTTGAGTCAGTTGGGGGTGTCTAGTCTAAAGATGAGGTGTTGTTTCTGAAGCTGACATTGAGCTTCATCTGGTCAGTGTAGGAGACCAAGTTCAGGAAACTCGGAGCAGGAGAAGGGCTGAAGAATTTGAGGACAGGCAGCAAATACCTGCAGAGTTGAACAGGGTGATCCACAAAGGATTTGGATGCCCAGCTTTCATCCTAAAATTAAGAACAGTTTGTTTCCAAAAGGAGGCTAAGCTACATTAAACAAAGTAATGACGAATCAAATGACAAAGATACTGTTGTAAAAGAATTAATGATGGAAAGCAGTGTGCAACTGCACATTTTGATGCCAGAGATTCCATGATGTTTTGTCTCGATATAGATATGGCTGTATGGTATATGCTAATTGTTATGTCATTAAGTTCCTCCCAAGAGACTGGTATGTGTAATGTCTGTTATTTCACACATTTTTAAGTTGCTTGTTTTGAAAAATGCAGGTTTAAGTGCAGAAATTATGTAGTCTTAGAATTGTATTGAACTGCTTGGATTTTCAAATTTAAAAATAAGTCATGCTGCTGAGAAAGAGTGAGCTGCGAGGAATTTTCATTTCTGAGAAAGGATCTGAAACCTGAACAGAATAGTTTTATGTTTCGAGCTAAGTGTACCTCAGGGTCTGGTTAATGCAGTTGAGTGGATGGCTGCTATATGGCTCAGAATACCTAGTGGTAGACTTAGGGCCAGTGAAGAGCAACTTCTCAGCCCACTGTCTTTCTCTGCAGCAAATAATGTGGCAGAAACTGTAAGAGAGAGTGGGAGTCAGAGCCACACACTACGCAATGCTTAACACGGATTTAACCAACATGACCCAATCCATCATCTCACAAGACAGAAGCCTTCCACCACCATAAAGGCAAATATTTCTATGTAGCTCAGCTCATGCTGAATTTCCATATTCTAGCCAGTTTATTGACCAGAACTGATTTCATGTGAAGTGTTTCCACAAAACCAACAAGTCCTTCTACTGTGGAATTTGTGCCACTTATGTTGTGGTGTAGATTTGGCAAGACGCACATTTGAGATTTCCACTCACTCTCTCTAAAGTCACAAGTATTCATGTACAGTTTGTGCACATTGAGTTGGTTCTGAGGATTTGATCAGAAAGCTATTGAGCTAGGTCTAAACAGCTCTCATACCAGCAACCTTGAAACTGTGCTGATGGTTGTGTGGACGGCTGAGAGGTAGATCTTGCATACCTGTGGCTCAAGCCGAAATGACGGATCCAAACTGATTATAAGCAAGTCACAGTACCATTGGAAGTCCTACTTGACATGATTTTAATTTGTCCACTGTCACCAAGATCAGTTTAAGTAATTTGAGAAAACAGAGACACCCATATCTGGCAAAGGGTAGACATGGCATCTCAATCAACCTTTGGGGTGTGGTTCTTTGAGGTAGTGTCCTGACCTCTGAGCCAGTGTGTCCAGGTTTATCCCACTTGCCACAGAGTTTTATAGGGCATAGAACATCACAGCACGGGGACAGGCCCTTTGACTCACCATGTCTGTGCTGACTATGAACCGTTGTACTATAAAAGCTCCAAATAGATTGATCCACACTTTTTTTTATTATTAGACAGCCTTGAATAAGCCTTCTAAATACTTTTATGCCAAGTATAAAAGAGAGCTGCTGGTGTGGGAGGTCACTATGTTGGAATGTTGCGGGCATCCAATGTTACATTTGGCTTCAGAATCTTGGGCAGGTGAGAAAGTGAGACGGAACAAAGTTCCTTCTTTGAATTACTGTCCAATTATACCCTGCTGAATATGTATGTGTATGTACAAATGTCAAATGGGGAGAGGACCAGGCTTTGCTGTGAAAACTATTAGGTTAAATAATGTGCCGCTACTTACAGTCTAGATATATATGTACTCAAGGAACTGGAGGGCTTCATTAGATTATATTGCAATTTGATTCAGTGTTTCTGAAAAGAATATTGGAACCATGATTTACACAAAGGCACCTAATGTCCTCTTAGTCCTAACTCTTCAGATAAACAGAGTTGGGAGTGTGGTGCTGGAAAGACACAGCAGACCAGGCAGCGTCCGAGGAGCAGGAGAATCGACGTTTCGGGCATCAGCCCTTCATCAGGTTGATTCTCCTGCTCCTCGGATGCTGCCACACTCTCGACTATGATCTCCAGCATCTGCAATCCTCACTTCCTCTTCAGATAAAGAGGAACAGATCAGAAGGAGCACCTCAGAAATGTTACACCAGCTTTTTTTTGTAAAATACAAGTTCTCTGCTGAAGTTTCATGACCTGTTATTTTTCACAATGAACATTCATGGAGCAATTGTAATTGATCAATCTTTCACCAGTACAGGCAGGTACAGCAAGTAATTAAGAAAACAAATTATATGTTAAGCTTTATTACAAAGGGAATGAAGTATAAGATGGAGCATGAGTGTCAAGAGTATAAAGGTATAATGGGGTGTAAGTGATGAAGGGGTCTTCAACAATGCTATCGAACAGCGCTTACTTAGCAATAACCTGCTTAGTGACACCTAGTCTGGGTTCAATCAGGACCACTTAGCTCCTGATCTCATTAAGATTACAAACAAAGGAACTGACTTTCAGAGGTGAGGTGAGAGTGACTGACCTTAACATGAAGAAAACATTTGATTGACTGTGGCATCAAGGAACCCTGGCAAAGCTGGTGTCAGTGGTATTGGAGAAAACCTCTCTGCTGGTTGCAGCCATATCAGGCACAGAGACTGTGGCTGGAGCTCAATTATCTCAGTTCCAGGACATCTCTGCAGGAGTTCCTCAGGGGCAGTGTCCTAGACACAACCATTTGCAGCTGCTTCAACAATGATGGTGCATCATAAGGTCAGAAGTGGGTGATGATAGCTCAACGGGCAGCACCATCCACAACTCCCCAAATACCTGACACCATCTGTGTGCAAATGAAGCAAGACCCACCACTGATCCTTGTGGCACACCACTGGTCACAGGCCTCCAGTCTGAAACACAACCCTCCACCACCACCTTCTGTTTTCTACCTTTGAGCCAGTTCTGTATCCAAATGGTATCCAAATGCCACAATAGAAGTTGTTATTTATGGAGAATATCCAAGTTTGGGCTGACAGGTGGCAAGTGACATTCTTGCCACACAAGTACCAGGCAATGACATCACCAACAAGACAGAATCTGACCTTGAAATTCAATGGCATTACCCTTACTGAATCTCTCACTATCAATATCATGGGGGTTACAGTTGACCAGAAATTGAACTAAATTTGCCATATAAATACTTTGCCCACAAGTGTAAGTCAGAGGCTAGGAATTCTGCAGTAGGTAACACACCTGACTCCCCAATGCCTGCTCACATCTACAATATACAAGTCAGGTGTTGCTGGAGAACTCCCCACTTGCCTACATGAGTTCACCTTGAATAACATCCAAGACACCTGACACCATTGAGGATAAAGCAGTACACTTGATTGGCTCCGTATCAACAAGCGTTTACGTCCTCCATCACCAACATTACCAGCAATGCATCCATCTACAAATGCTGGAGAAGCTCACCAAGGCTCCTTTGACGGCACCTTCCAAATGTACAACCACTACCACCTGGAAGGACAATAGCAGCAGATACGTGGGAACACCACCATCTTCAAGTTTCCTTCCAAGCTACTCACCATCCTGACTTGGAAATACATCACTATTCCTCAGTGTCACAGGGTCAAAATCTTGAAAATCCCTCCCTAACAGCATCATGGGTCTAACAATACCAAATGGATTGCAGTAGCTCAAGAAGGAAACTCGGGATGGGCAATACATACTGGCTATACTGGCATACTTTACATCCCAGAAATGAAAAGAAAGAGCAAAATATCTTACCACAATTATATATGGCCTTAGTGAGACTGCACCTGGAGTATTGTTTATAGTTTTGGCCTACTTACATAAGGCAACATGCACTTCCCTTAGACAGAGTACAAGAAAGGTTCATTAATCTGATTCCTGGGATGAGTGGACTATTCTTTGAGGGGAGATTGAGAAGCCAAGACATTTATTCCCCCCAGATTAGAAAGATATGAGGTGATCAAATCAAAGAATATAAAATTGTTAAAAGGCTTGGGAGAGTTCTTTTTTCCCATTCTTTATTTCCCTATCCGTAACCCTTTGTTTCCCTTGCTGTCTAGTCTAAATTGAGGAGTAACAGACTTGGAATCAGAAATCAGCAACTGAGGACTGAAATGAGAAATTCCTTCATTCAAAAGCTAGTGAATCATTGGGAAATCTCTACCGCAGTGAACAGTCGATGCTCAGTTATTAAAAATACTCAGGGCTGAGAGGGATAGATTTCTTGAAAGGAAAGAAATCAAAGAGATACATGGATAGTGAGGCAAGATCAAATTGA
Source organism: Chiloscyllium plagiosum (assembly GCF_037043375.1). Classification (NCBI taxonomy): domain Eukaryota; kingdom Metazoa; phylum Chordata; class Chondrichthyes; order Orectolobiformes; family Hemiscylliidae; genus Chiloscyllium; species Chiloscyllium plagiosum. The sequence goes on along the minus strand of NW_028270170.1, from coordinate 15,513,950 downwards.
GATAGAACATCAGATGTGCTCTTATTGAATGCTGCAACAGGCTACAGGTGTCAAATGGCCTACAGTGTTCCTATTTAAAAAGCTGTTCCTTGTTAACTTGATCAAGATGCATTACAGAATCAAGTTAGTACTTTCCACACCATAAAATCAGAGACCTTTAGATCATTGAAATAAAACCTACCTTTTACTGTCTGGAATTATCTTAAATTATTTTCACATATTTAAGGGAACTTAATGATATTATATGAAGAATGTGTGTGAAATGGGCTGGTAATCGATGATCGTGTATTGAGGAATGTGGGAATGTGAAGTCATGTGGCTCAGTCATGGTCTTATTGAACGGCAGACCAGGCTGGAGGGCTGAGTGGCCTTTTTCTGTTCCTAATCCATATGTTCATTGTTAAGTAATTTTTGGGAGAAGTAGATGTGTAATGTTGGTTCATTTTGATTTTATTTAAGAGAATATCCCTAAATTCTCCTCATTCGTCAACTGAATCAATAAGCTTGCCATCTGTGAGCCTGTATATTGGAGATATCTTTTACAGAAATGTTACCGTTTCATCATCTTTTTGTAATATGGTGACTTTTGTTTGAACAAAACTTCTGCTTCATGAGTAGAAAGTACATGTGTGAAATTGCTTTGGGCTAAATCTTAAGCTTATTTAGCTAAGTGCCAGTTTCATGTTTCATTAAGGATTTATTTCCGTGAGGCCAAGCAAGTTCATCTTACCAAACACACCTGGTCAAATACCCAATGGTATCCTTATCGTCTGATTAGAGACCCATTCTCCCACTCCCTATTTGGAGGAACTCCTCACTCCCAGCATTGTAATTTCTGGATTAGTAAGGGGATCAAGGGTTTTGGGGAGAAGGCAGGAGAATGGGGTTGAAAAACATATCAGCCGTGATCGAAGGGCAGAGTAGACTTGATGGGCAGAATGGCCTAATTCTGCTCCCATTTCTTATTGTCAATGGATATCCTGGAATGGACTAGATCCCTGGTACCAGCACCATCTTTAAAAGGCCACTGTGGAACCAGACAAGCCCTGTCAACTGGGTGCTGCCCTGCCTGATTCCTGAGGTTTGTCACAGACAGAGAAAATAAAGGGAAAATTGGCACCCTGCTTTGATGGCATGGACCTGGAGCTCCAGCTGAATGAGGTGACGCAGAGGTGTGATATCCTTTTTCCACGCCCTCAGAAGTGAAGGGCATGACACCAGACCATGCCAGCCTGGTTCGAGGTTGCCCCTGGTTCGAGCCATTTGGAGGAATGCCCAGCAGTGTAAGAACCGGGTCAATGATCCTCTCCACTCTGCCAGAGTATGTGCCACCATCGTCTCTCTGATATCTCATACTCACTCTACTACTGTACCCATTGTTTTACCAAGGGTCTGCCACATCTTTCCTTCACTCACCATAACTTATCCCAATCCCCGACATGACTAACCCTGCCTGCCCGCTGTGCTGCCTGTTCACTCACTCAGCACACCTCCCCAACAGTAACAGCTATGCCACTCACTTTCATTTCCTTTCATATCTGCCTCTCTCTCATTCAAAATGAACCAAAATAGCACAGAAAGAGTCAAGATGGGTGCTAAGCTGTCCAGTGTTTGGCTCCTCAGCCCTTATGAGGATTGGATTCTGACCCAGCACACCTCAAGTGGCTGACTGACCATGTTGTGTTCAGGTAGCCAGCAGCAGAAATGCTTACTCGACTAGTTAAGAGCTATAATCAAGCAGGCTGGGAACTTTGGTCAAGCTATTTTAAACTCTGACCATAGTTAAACTGCATCCGGGGCATATTATGACCTGCAGTTTCCTGTGTTGACCAAATAAGGCAAGTGCCATGGTGCTTTCTCAACACACTGGTACCACTACTACCTTACATGGAGTATGGAATGTCGCTTGGAGCTGTTACCAGTAAACTCCACTGACTGGGATCAAACAATGTGATCAGGCTTTGATCAATTCATTGACTGAATGCCTGAAACCTTCCTGGAAACGACCACCAAGGAATTTTCTCAGAAGACACTCCCACACCACATTTGTGAAGCACATGCCCTGAAGTAAATCTTCAGAGAGAACAAAGAACCATGGGGCGAGACCTAAATGGAGAACAAAGTTGGCCACTTCACTTGAATTGGAGTAGTATGTGATTCAAACCAAGCTTATCGAGTTAGAGTTGGGGTTCAATGTAAATTAAGTTAAAGTAAGCTAAAGTGAAGTTAAACAAAGTGATTTGAAGTTGAGCTGAAAATGTGTTGCTGGAAAAGCGCAGCAGGTCAGGCAGCATCCAGGGAACAGGAGAATCGACGTTTCGGGCATAAGCCCTTCTTCAGGAATGAGGAAAGTTTGTCCAGCAGGCTAAGATAAAAGGTAGGGAGGAGGGACTTGGGGGAGGGGCGTCGGAAATGTGATAGGTGGAAAGAGGTCAAGGTGAGGGTGATAGGTCAGACTGGGGTGGGGGCGGAGAGGTCGGGAAGAAGATTGCAGGTTAGGAAGGCGGTGCTGAATTCAATGGATTTGACTGAGACAGGGTGGGGGGAGGGGAAATGAGGAAACTGGTGAAATCCGAGTTCATCCCTTGTGGTTGGAGGGTTCCTAGGCGGAAGATGAGGCGTTCTTCCTCCAACCGTCGTTTTGTTGTGGTCTGACGATGGAGGAGTCCAAAGACCTGCATATCCTTGGTGGAGTGGGAGGGGGAATTGAAATGTTGAACCACAGGGTGGTTGGGTTGGTTGGTCCGGATTTGAAGTTGAGTTAATTCTACATTCTAGATGAAGCGAGAAGTAAATGTTGCAATGAATGAATGTTTTATATTAAGTATTGGTACTTAAAGAGTTAAAATAGAGAAAGGTTTGTTTAAGTTCTGCGTCAGTTCCCTGCCTTTTGCCTGTCACACAAGGAAAGAATATCTGGGTGTGGTGATCGGAACCAGGTGGACCTCGTCGATGCTGAGGTCCTTGTTTGGGATTGTTAACCTGAGTCAGGCAGGAGAACCTTGACTGACCAATGTAACCAAGGGAAGCATTACTGCTGGATGGCAGTAACGGAGGAGGGAAATGAGGAGATTAGGAAGAAAGGACAAAAATATAATAACAGAGGATTTAGAATCGCCTCAGTTCAGAGAAAAAAAACAGGTATAACCAGGAGATTGGAGTCTCCTCTGTTGAAGAATGATCCCGAGCTGGCTGGTCACAGCCAGTGTACTGTGCATAAGTAAACAAAGGGTGTCCCAGTGACAGGAACAGGCCTCTGTGCAGTTATTTCACTGGGTAAAAGGTTTGAGTACTCTGCTTTTGGCAACAGTGTCCAAGCCTGTGTGCTGGTCGTGGGGGCTGCCCTTGACTTAGTGTGCCAAAATCCCCTGACTGAAGGCTTACACCCTTGACTTGACACAGGACTGATGACAGTGACAATACACTCCCTGGTTTAGGGGCTGTGCAGTACAGTAGTACTCTGAGCCTTGTACTTCTGGCTGAGGGGCGAGGTGCAAAAGAAGCCAGCCAAGGAGTGATAGGGGTGTTCGGAGCAGCTAGGTATGTTCAGAGTAAGTAGGCACTAAGACAGTAGGCAAACAGCCCCGAGATGCAGTTTAGTCCAGTCCAGAAGCTGAATCTGTGTCCCCAAGGCATTGTGTCTTGGCTGCAGCATTACAGTGGGAGTTATCCCAAGATGTAGCATTGAAGTGCAGAAACAGTCTGTAAGTGGATCAGGGATATGCCATAAGTAGACTTAGAGGCTGCCACATGTTGGTTGCATGCAGCTGATGCCCATGGACCATGTCCTGAGACGTCGGTGCCTGATATCCAACATGGAGGTCCTCTGGAGCAAGTCTTCAGAAATCACGGGAAACTACAAAAATCTTCAAGCACCCACTCTGGGTTTCATGTTGAGAATTCTCAATGTTAAGTTTGCACAGAGCAGATGCAATTATCAGAAGCTGCATATTAAAGAGACTGGATGTACAGTTCATGTGATCATTAATAAGCAGTAATCTCTCTTAATGAGGAACCCATCGCAGCCTAGCAAGAATTTCGCCAACAACTTAGTTAAAAGGTGCAATGAATTGCTCCTGACTTGTCACGCTATTCTGCCATATTTTTCAGCCCCTATAAATTCCCACTCATTGTTATAACTACAAGACAACATCAACATTTACAATATAGGTGGTATTCTCTCAAATTCACTATGATGCATGGAACACTACAATTCTTACTGTGCATATTCCAGTCCTGGGCAAATTGATACTTTAAAAAAATCTGATATGGAGTTTTCTGATTCAATTCTCTTTATTTCTTCCTTTGCACTTTTATCAAAATCAATCTCCTAATCAGCAGAGCCCAGTTCTAAGCAGCGCTTGGGAAATATAAAGACATGCACTTTAGATTCCAGCCAAAAATTCCGGATTCCAGTCTCAATTCCATCCCTTCCCATGGCTGGTTAGGCCGGGCTCAAGCCTGGTATTCTGGTTTGACTAGAAGCTGAAGTTGAAACCCCACAATCTGCCAACAATGTTAGCACCTGCAGTCAATAACCAGGATGCCTCTGCAAATTCCAGATGGGAACCTTTGAGGTTCAAAGCTTTCCTGAGTCACCCTCTATGCAAACTGGGAGCATGAAGAAGGTCAGAGAACTGCAAATAAACTCCATCAGAATCATTTGGTTAGTAATTCAATGTAGCCACCTCATACTTAAGTCTTCCCCATCACCCACTGTCTCCTACCAAAACTGTTGGATTTGGTTGGAAGACGGCCCCCCTACAAAGGGAGTTGAGGTAAGGAAAAATAATCCACTTATGGCAATCATCAAACTCCAATCCATCCACCTCACAGCTGTGTCAAGGAAGCCTTGTTTGAAATATAGTCTCCTTCTGCCTCTGGTTGTATAAGGAATGGTTAGAAACACGAAGCTGTAAGGCCGACTAATGATTCCCAATACAGATAGGGTCTTGGCTTTGCTAGGTTAGAACTATGGTGACTGTGAGAGAACGGCAAGTAGTACCTGTCCACTTCTTTTAAACGCAATAATTAATCTGTTGCTATGTTGCACGTTACATCCCATAAACCTCGGATTCTGTGAGTTCCTAATTTATGATGGTGCCAGCAGCAACTCAGATTCCTTGACATGTTGACAGTGTGGTAGGTGTGTTGAATTACACGGACAGAGGGTGCATTGCATGGAAAGGATTCCCACTAGTCTCTCTTCATTCTTTAATTGTTGCATTCCTCGCACTCTCACGACAAAAATCTGGCTTCAACAGTAAGTCATTGAGTTGCTCTTTTATTGGGAAGATCTGTCATGGGTACACTGTGCCAGCATGCTGCCTGATGATGTGGCAACCGTGGAAAGATTATTTTTTTCTTTCTCTCAGTGCCAAACCACACATGTATGAGAAAGATACACAAATGTCCATTCTCAATAGAACCACTGTACAGTTGGCCAGCTACAGGAGAGATGCACACCCTCTTTTTCCACTAAATGGAATCATTATTTCTTCTCCACCTGATCCAGCATTGGTGGGGTTACTTCAGGGCAACTGTACTGTAACTTATTGTACAAAATCAGCTTAAACAGAGAGCATAAAATACCAAAGTAGATGTCCATGAAAGTCAGGCAGCAGGAAATGGAAAGAATTGCATGACCTTAGTTTGCTTGCTTATGGCAGATAAAAGCTTAGTTTAGAAAAGTATTGAAATATTTACTATTGTAGCTGGTTTTTTCATTTTATTCTCAAATGTGAATTAAAATTGTATGCTTCTTGAATTTTTTATCGACTCCGATAAAAGAGTAGAGTCTGATTTTAGCTAAATTGGGGAAGTCTCTAGAAATCTAATGGTTTTCAAGAAGGGTCAGTCACATTTTGAAGCTTTCAAAGCATTGACTCCTAAAGCATTGACTCTTTGTGAAACTTGCAGCATGCTCCAACATGCTGGGATGAGATAGCAATCTGTAACCTGTGTTACCCCACAACGTCAGCTACTGAACTGAACAATTGTGATGAGAGTTACCAAATGGAAGTTGCTGCTCGAAGAGGCAACATTGTTGGCCAGTGACCGAATCATTCCTTGTGATTGACCATCAAGTGTCACTCTGCTGTGTTTGTCAAGTAGAACTTCGGGAAGGAAAGAAAAGTGATAAAGTGAACATGAAGAAAGGCTAACTTTGTTGTTTTAGACAGTTCTATCTCTTATTTTTAACATGTGACTTCATTTTCTTTTTTTTGTTAGTTTGTTTCTTCTTATTTTTGTTCTTTCTTTAGGGTCCAAGCCAACAATATATTCTTTTATAATATTGTGGATCTTGGAATAGCTACACATCTTAAGAGTTCCTTTCCTTGCATTTACTGGGTGAAGATAGGAAGGAGAATTCAAGGAATGTTGGCTGAATTCCTCCATTAGTAATAGGATGGAACTGAGGATTGAAAGACACATGAATCAACACATCCAGTGATGTTTGCAGGTGAGGGAGATATGAGCTGCGACTATGTGAGGATTCTAAATACAGATAAACTAGCCATTGTGCGGCCTGGCTTTGGTTAGCTCAAATTGATGTGTTTGAATCATAGCCATGAACCAAGTCTGTTTTTGATAGCATTTCATGTCTCAAACCAGAGAGAGCTGGAGTATCCATCCCCTGCACACAGTAGCTAGATTACCCACAGGCAAGACAACTTGTCTGTGGTGTTGGATGAGTTAAAATATATTCTGCTTCAAACTGTGCAGGATCTTCAATTCCATGTTATGATTTTTCCCTAAAGAACTTTGCTTTTTTGTGTTCTAGCCACAACCAGAAGCACATATTATACTTCAATTTCTCTTTTATCTGTGACTTGATTGTAATTGAATGCACGTTTACTTTCTGCAGTGAAGCCCTTTTACTGTTGCAATCAATTTGGCAATCAAAAAACCTGACAATCAGCAGGAGGTGAAAATAACAGGATTTGACTCCAATGAGATGCAGTTTTTCTCAAACATTCAGGAAGATGAGCTGCAATTGCACTCAGTGCTGCTATAATTCTGGAAAGGTTTCGTTTTTCAATTTATGCGAAGCTATCAATCCCTCTTTTATATCACACATGATTTCATTTGTTACATATTTTTCAAACCTTGTCACGTCACATTCTAATTATTGAAACTGTTTCTCTTCGAAGTGTGCATTTAAAAGTGTAAGCGTTCCACTTACATCTCAGAACAGCCAATGAATTAGCAAAGTCTTCAGCTGTACTGCAATCAAAACACCAAAAAAGCATAATGTATCATTAAGTCCATCATTTTTTTTCACTGATAGCTTTGAATTTCTTCTCTCCAAGGGGAAGGACCATGCTGAGCGTTTTTAAGGAAATAATAACAAATGTCAAGGATGAGAAGAGACCATTTCTCACTGACTTTGACTTTGCAAAGCTTATCTCTTAGCCATCTGAATCTGTGTTGCTGGAACAGCACAGCAGGTCAGGCAGCATCCAGGGAACAGGAGGAAGGGCTTATGCCCGAAACGTCGATTCTCCTGTTCCCTGGATGCTGCCTGACCTGCTGCGCTTTTCCAGCAACACATTTTCAGCTTTGATCTCCAGCATCTGCAGACCTCACTTTCTCCTCCATCTGAATCTGGCCAAGATACCTTAGGTGACACTTTCTGTGCATAATCCTATTGAAGAAATATCTATAGCCCATTCAAGCATCAGCAGAAGTAGCATTGGCTTTAATTCTGTGTCTCTAACTCCTGATTCCTCATTCCATGCAAAATATTGTTTACTTCCTTTTCTGATTTGGACAAATAATACATTTAATTAAATTACATTTTCTATCTATTTTCCAACAGACACAGAGTTGCTTTCTGAAACCTTTCTGGCTTCCTTTGTTGTGATATTGTTTCTGGTCAGGATACAGATTCATAGGTACCAGTGCACTTCAAAGTTGTGTGTATTCTTCAATCCTGGCGTGTAATACCAATGGAGATGTGATATTAACTGACCTCTGAAGAGCACCAAATTGGTCTCATGGTCTCACGATACAATGATGAAGAGCAGGGATGCCTGGTTATAACTGGCACCATAGCCCACGAAAAGGAGTCAATTATATCTTCCCAAACTTGTGTTTATTTTTACTTTTTCATGGGGTGAGGTCATCTCAGGCTGGACTGGCATTTGTTGCAGCTAATAGCCAACCATCTTACTGTGGTTCTGGAGTCACTTGTAGACTAGAATAGAGTAGAATCCCTTCAGTGTGGAAACAGGCAATTTGGCCCAACAGGTCCACACTGACCCTCCAAAGAGTAACCCACCCAAACCTAATCCCCTCTCCTATTATTCTACATTTACCCTGACTAATGCACCTAACCTACAATTCCCTGGACACTATGGGCAATTTAGCACGGTCAATTCACCTAACCTGCACACCTTTGGATTGTGGGAGGAAACTGGAGCACCCAGAGGAAACCCACACAGACACGTGGAGAACGTACTAACCCCACACACAGAGAGTCGCCCAAGGTTGGAATCAACCCCAGGTCCCTGATGCTGTGAGGCAGCAGTGCTAACCACTGAGCCATGATGCTACCCTTAAATGTAAAGGTGGCAGATTTCCTTCCCTTAAGAGCACTTTTGAACCAGATGAGTTTTTTCAATACATTTGATAGGTACTACATGTTTACCATTAGACTAGCTTTTTTTAAAAATTAGCCTATTTTTCTTATCAACCTGTTCAGGGATGTTATTATACACTTGTGGAGCAGGTGGGATTTGAACTCAGGCCTCTTGGTCTGGGGTAGAGACACTACCACTGCGCCACAAGAGGGTGTAGACTAGTTTTTTTTCATTCCAGCTTTTGATTGAGTTCAAATGTCACCACTTGCCATTTGAACCCATGAACATTTAAGTAAAACAAAGAACTATGAATGCTGAAGATCTGAACCAAAAACAGAAATTGCTGGAGAAATTCAGGAGGTCTGGCAATATCTGGAGGAAGAAAGCAGAGTTATGTTTCATGTCAGGGGACTCTTCATCAGAACACGTTGTGAAGAAGGATCATTGGACTTGAAGGGTGAGCACAATTTTTTGTCCCACAGTTGCTGCCTGACCTGCTGAGTTTCTCCAGCAAATCCTGTTCTTGGTTCCCCAGAACATTGCCCGAGATTTCTGGATTCCCGAATCCAGTGATGTTGCCAGGACACCACTGTGTCCCCCTCTCTCGCAAGCAGCTGCAATCACCAACCCAGTGCAGGTGATGATGAAAAGTGGGGATTTCTTGTTGAGGTGGTGGGCTTACTAAACAGAGGCATCGTTGATTTAGAACCTGTAGCTGCTCGGCCCCATAACTTTCTGGAATTATGATGGCCAAATGTGATAATGGAGATAATTAACAAAAGATCACTGTAATTTCTCTAATTGTACACTAAAGGTCTGATCTTATAACACCTTCTGTCATTGCAATCACTGAGGTGCAATTGACATTAAATTGGCTAACTCCCAACAATGGTTAAATTTTGTCATTCAGATGATAAAAGCAAATTCTAGGCTCGACACCTCAATTACAGCTGATTTCCAGCTCAGAGCAGGTTATGCAGACTGGTTTAGCAGAGATCCAGTTAAGTTAAGCTACACATTATTATAAATGAACTCTTTATGGGCAAGGATGGACAAGGATGATCATTGGAGGGAGAGGGGAGGTGTCTGCAAGGAACCTTCCTGACTTTGTTGCCCTCAACTTCCTCTGTAACTCGTCTGATAATCCCACTCAGCTGACTAAATTCACTTCTCTTGTACAATGGCCTCATGTTGTTTAAGCCTGGTTTGAGTAGGAATCAGGTCTGCATGACATTGATTGGGCCCAGGGGTTAAAATAACCCATAGCCTCTCATTTCTTTCATGCAAGTAGGCATTGCTGGCTGGCCAAATATTTATTGCCCCATTCCTAACTGCCATTGTGAGGTGCTTTCTTGAATTACTGCTATCTATGTCATATAGTGATGTTCCAGGATTTTGATCCAACGATAGTGAAGGGACCGTGAAACATTTCTAAGAGAGCTTGGGGTGTGTCTTGGTGGGGAACTTGAAAGTAATGATGGTCCCATGGATCTGCTGACAATGGTCTCTCTAGAAATCACTGAATCCCTACAGTGTGGAAGCAGGCCATTCAGCCCATCAAGTACACACCGACTCAGACCTGCACCATCCCTGTAACCCCATAATTCCCAAGGCTAATCGCCAAGCCTGCACACTATAGGCAATCCACCTAACCTAAACATCTTTGGACTAGGGGAGGAAACTGGAGCACATGAAGGAAACCCTCACAGACACAGGGAAAATGTGCAAACTCCACACAGTCGCCTGAGGCTAGAATCGAACTCAGCTCCCTGGCACTATGAGGCAGCAGTGCTAACCATTGAGCCACTGTGCTGCCCCAAAGATGGCAGAGATGGTGGAACTCACAGGTTTGGAAGGTGCTGTTCTGCAACTTGTTGATACTACATCAGTGATGGAGTGAGTTAATGATCAGCAAATAAGAATGAGTCTGCAGTTCTCATACCCTCTTCAAAGTCCCAGATTAAAATTCGTGCATTCATCTTCCATCTTAAACATCGGCATGTATTAGTGTAGATTTCTGTTCAATTTATCATTTTCTACATATCCATCAGACCAGTTAGTGCCATGAAGAACACATTTAACAATAATTCAACACAAAAGATTATCCTGCTTTTTTGCACTTTTTGGTGTGATCCTCAATCATAGACGTTTTATTTACAATATCTTTCTCAAGGTTATGAAGCCTTGCGGGACTAATCCTACTTGCAGCTGCCCAATTGGAATGATTATCATTGGTGACTATCCTCTTTTCTATTATCTATCTAATTAATAATCCAATTTAGATCTTTATTTTAGATCCATTAAGTTTTCTTTTATTTTAGCTTTCAGTCTCTTGTGTTTTGCCTTATCAAGTGCACTTTGAAAGTCAAAGTACAGAAGAGTATATGAACAAGAATAGGTTGTTAGACTACTAAACTTATCCTAGAATTCAAGGTTTGATCTGTCTGGGTCTTTCATGGACAGAATCCCTGATGAGATGGATTGTACATGGTTAATGGAAAAAGTGGGGTTGATTATTACAGTTTATTTTTCTTGTTTTGTTGTTTAAGTTTCCTTCTTAGATCAATGGGTCTCCTTTCCTGGCTTATTTTTGTTTTAATTCATCCTTGGGATATGAGTGTCTCTGGATAGGCCAGCAGCTAAAGTCTATGCTCAATTGTCCAAGCGAAGGTGGTAATAATTGTCTTCTTGAAACATCGACCTTCGCGTAGTGTTGTTTCTTTCATTGTTCTGCTAAAAAGGGAGTTCAAGGTTTTGTCCTAGTGACAGTGAAGTATTTCCAGGATAAGCTAGTATGTAGCTGAGAGCTAACTTGTAGGTGCTGGAGTTCCCATGTTTTTGATGCCCTTACCCATATATATGGTACAGGAGGGTTTCCCAAAGTGGGCGATAGGTCTCAACAGTTGAGCTGAAATGTGGGGGTCACCAGGGGGCTGTACAGTGTTATAATACCTGTGTTCCCACTCTAACAGGCCCCTATTTAGCCTCACGTTTCTTGCAGAGATGTCATGAGAATTTTCAGGTCTTGAAATGGGGTCAGAGTAGGAAAACTTTTGGTAAGTATTGTGGAAGAGATTGTGAGTTTGGAAGGTGTTTTGGAGGGAGCCGTGATGACTTCACAAATGATACGTACTGCTACAACTGTGTATGTAGGTGGTGAAGAGAATGAAAGGAGAGTCTATCAAACAGGCAAGATGGTCAAGCTTCTTGATGTTGAAAATACATTCATACGGCAAGTAGGGAGTTTTCTATCACACTCCTGAGCTGTGCCTTGTGGATGGTCAACAGGATTTGGAGAGTCTGGAGATGAACTCCCAGTCTCTGACCTACTCTTGCAGCCACAGTATTTATATGGCTAAGCCAATTAAGTTTCTGGTCAATGATAACCCTCAGGAAGTTGAAGACAGTTGAGTCAAAAATGAGAATGCTGTTGAAAGGGAAAATTGTTAAATCCTATCTCTTTGGAGATAGTTATTGCCTCCACTTCTATACACAATGGTTGTGTTTGTCTAATTTCCTTTGACTATTTCAACTAACTCAAGATTTATTGTATTTTCTTGCAGGTTGTTACCTAAACCTTGTTCCCTCCCTCAATCACAACAATATTTTTTTCCACTCTCATATTCCTGAAAGCAGTGAATCCTACTGGGGTACAATAATATCAGTGCAAACTGTTCTCTTGTATTTTGCCCAAATGACAAACAAGAATTGTCAACATCAGCAGACTTGTCTAGGAGATTTTTAACTCGGATATCATTGGAACAAGATACATAAAGTGGAGAAGGAAGCCATTCAACCAATGATGCCAGTGTTGATTCTTCAAAAGGGCAGCACAATTAATTTAACATCTTTCCTCTTGCCTCGCAGCAAGGCAAATTTTGTAAAGGCTGGCACTTTGTCAGTCAATAGCACGAGTAAAGTAAGCTGACCTTACTCAATTATAACCCTACTTCTCCATCGTAAGACAGAACATATCAATTTAATAAGCTGTTCCATCAGGTATCCAGCTGAGAACTGACAAAACCTACTGCTAAAAAACCCAAGTTTGAACTTGGATTCAACTTCAGCAGGATCACTTTCTGCATATTTATTAGTGATGGGGAGTTTTACTATAAGTTTATAAGATATAGGAGTAGAATTAGGCCATTTGGCCCATTGAGTCTGTTCCGCCATTCAGTCAAGGCTGATATCTCCTCATCCGCATATCTCTTCAGCCCATTACCATTTAAAAATCTGTCTAACTCCTCCTTAAATTTACTCAATGTCTTAGCTTCCACCACACTTCCACAGATTCACAATTCTTTGGGAGAAGTAGTTTCTCCTCAACCCTGTTTTACATTTGCTATCCTTTTTCCTAAGACTATGGCCTGTCATCCTAGAATGCCCCATGAGAGGAAGCATCTGCTCCACGTCTATTTAATCCACACCTTTCATCATCTTGAATACCTCAATTTGATCTTCCTTCATTCTTCTAAAGTCCAGAGAGAATAAGCCTGAACTGTTCAATCTGTCTTCATGGCGGCACGGTGGCTCAGTGGTTAGCACTGCTGTTTCACAACGCCAGGGACCCAGGTTTGATTCCAGCCTCAGGCGACTGTCTGTGTGGAGTTTGCACATTCTCCCCGTGTCTGCATGGATTTCCTCCGGGTGCTCCGGTTTCCTCCCACAGTCCGAAGGTGTGCAGGTCAGGTGAATTGGCCATGCTAAATTGCCCATAGTGTTAGGTGCATTAGTCAGAGGGAAATGGGTCTGGGTGGATTACTCTTCGTAGGGTCGGTGTGGACTTGTTGGGCTGAAGGGCCCGTTTCCACACTGTAGGGGAATCTAATCTAATATGACAAGCTCCTCATCTCTGGAATCAATCTAGTTAGCTTCCTCTGAACTGCCTCCAATGGCACTACATCTTTCCTCAAGTAAGGGAACCAAAACTGTGCATAATACTCCAGGTGCAATCTCATCAATATCTTGTGTAGTTGCAACAATGCTTCCTTATCTTTATATTCTATTCCTTTAGCTATAAAAGCCAATATTCCATTCACTTTCTTTATTATCTGCTGTACCGGCATGCATACAATATTTTTGTTCATTCATAGGATGTAGGTGTCGTTGGCTGTACCAGAAATTATTGCCCATCTTTAGCTACCTTTGAAAAAATGGTGGTGAGCTGCTGTCTTGAACCACTGCAGTCCATCTGGTGGAGGTGGACCCACAGTGTCTCTAGAGTAGGATTTCCAAGATTTTGATCCAGAGACACCGAAGGAATGATGACGTATTTCAAAGTCACAATGGTGAATGACCCTGAGAAAGAAATGCAGAGGTATCCTGGAGGTGAGCTGACTGACCTTCGACAACCTCAACCATCTTCCTTTGTGGAAGTGAGGACTGCAGATGCTGGATAGGTCAGTGGTGAAAAGGGTGGCACTGGAAAAGCACAGCAGTTCAGGCAGCATCTGAGGAGCAGGAGAGTCAATGTTTCTGGCTATGACAGAAACTTCAACTCTTCTGCTCCTCAGATGCTGCCTGACCTGCTGTGCTTTTCCAGCATGACCCTTTTCGACTCATCTTCCTTTGTACCAATCAATGGTGAGCTTCCCTCCTGATTTCCATTGATTCCAGTTTTGTTCAGGCTCCTTGATGTCACACTTGATCAACTATGGCATTGATGTCAAGGGCAGTGTCAATTCATTTTCACATGTGTACATTAAAAAAACCCTGTCTTTTGGTGTTGTCAGTCTATTTTTCCAATGTTCAAATTCAGCCTGTTTGGATGTTGTCTTCAGTGGCTATTGAATCATCAGTTGTTTGAATAAGATCAGGTTCTGAGTGGAAAGCTGCCCTATGAAGCACAAATTGATCTAAACACCAAAGACTGTTGTGAAAAGCTGTCATTTTATACTTTGTTTCCGGTCATGGGCTCTTCCTTTTAGAAGTGAGCCAGGCTGGTATATCTGATATTATTATAACAGCTGTTTACAACTATTAGCGATTCTGATGTCCTCATCTCTGTGTACAGTGATATCTAAATAAAAGCAAATTACTGCGGATGCTGGAATCTGAAACCAAAAGAGAAAATGCTGGAAAATTTCTGCAGATCTGGCAGCGTCTGTAAGGAGAGAAAAGAGCTGACGTTTCAAGTCTAACTGACCCTTTGTCACCTTGATATTTAGTTTATTTGATGAAATTAAATTGCTTTTAGAATAAAGTGATTGAAATGGACTCACTTGCAGTCTAAACCTGGGGCCAATGAGAAACATAGCAAAAAACAGCTAGATGTGTTTCTTTTTTAATCTGAACTGTCCATCGCTCCCTAAGATCATTTTTCCCATTAATGCAGAATGTTATTCCAGGAAATGTATTTTCCTGAGACTAGTCATTTTTCTTTCAACTTCTTCTCTCGTGTTTTATTTTTGATTATTCACTCACTCAAGAAATTTATATTTGTAAGTGTCCCTGACAATGCAAATTGTACATAATCAGTTAGTAGACCAATGAAATGTCCAGTTTTCAGCTAGTAGCTCATTATGTGAAGTAAGATTTCCTTCATTTCAGAAACATAGGTCTTAGGAGCCATAGGAGCCTTTTAATTGGCCCAGAAGGCCTATTCCACCATTTGGTGAGGTCATGGCTAATCTTATTGTGGTCTCAGCTCCAAATTCCTGTCCGCACCCCTGAACCCTTGACTCTCTCGACTAATAAAAATCCATTGAACTCAATTTGAATAAATTTAAAGATCCAGCCTCCATTACCTTCTGTCAAAGCAATTTCAACATTTTAATGAACCTCTGAGAGTACCAAAAATTTCCATTTCTCTTAAAGGGAGAATCTCTTAGTCTTAGATTATGTCCCCTAGTTTTTCACACAAAAGGAAAAACCTTTCTTGTACCCAGTGCTCTCATGATCTTGTATGTCTCAATAAGATCGCCTCTCTTTCTTATAAAATCTAATGGTATAGACTTAAACTGTTACACTTTTCTTCAGAAAATAAGCCCTTCTGAAGAAAGGATCAAACTCTAAGCAGTTTGCTGGTAAATCCATGTGTTTCTGATCCTTCGCTGATGTAAATTTCTCTGTCAAAACTATAAGTTCAGTCATGTTAGATGACTCATACTGTCACTGTGAATGATGGGATAATATTCATGATATCCTTCTTTTGATTTTTGAATAAAGGTGAAGAATATGGTCCCAAATAGCTATTTGAACTGTGTTGTAAGAAAGAAAAAGAAAATGAGAAGAACATCAGAATAAAGTGAAGGGAACTAACTTATTATTCAAAGACTTGAGCATAAAATTCAGGCTGAATACTGAGGGAATGCTGTATTGTCCGAGGTTCCACCTTTCAGATGAGATATTGATCTGAGACATGTGCACATAAAGATTCCATTGTTCTACTTTGAGGAAGAGCAGATGAGTTATTTCTGATTTCCAGGTCGACGTTAATCCCTCAACAAACATGACTAAAAACACAGATCTAAAAACACATTCACTCTCAGGTTATTATTTGATAGAATGTGACATGACTGTCACATTTCCTCCACTACCACAGTGATTACATTTCACAAGTATTGAATGAGTTATAAGATGCTTTCAGACACCCTATGGTTGTGAACAGTGCTGTACAGATGGACTTCATCATCCCAGTCATCCTTAAATTGCCTTGGCTACATTTTACTGTGTTTGTTTTTCACAAGCTGACATTTTCAATAGATGCTCACAACTAAAAACGTACATTTGCTGAATCTGCATCATTGATAGAGCAGTCTGTTTGAAAAAGCAAATATGATAAATATAGAATGAACATGGACTTTGTAAGATATCATTTCTGAAGTGTCCAGTTGATTCAGCAACAATTTTAAACTGTGACAACCAATTTTCAATGGTCATCTAACAATCTGTCCTTCTTAAACAATAAATCAAATGCTCATGCAAATTAAATCACCACAACAGTGTATAATTCTCCAGTGGAAATTGGGTTCGGTGACACCCAAACAATCAGAGAATGAGCCTAAGTCAATACATACATTAATTTTTGCTGTTATCACTAAGGGTGATAGATATGCTCCAAACTTTGTTTCCTTACTGGAGCTGTCAGTATCTTTCTATTAAACAGTTGTGAATAACCATATCAAATATGTGCACAGCTCTGGTATCCATGTGCCAAGTGGCACAGCCTCAGGTCAGTTAATTAGTTTGTGAATTTTTTTGTTGATTTATTATGATCAATTATGTGGTGCAGTTTTTCTGTGGCAAGACTTGAGTACAATGCATGGACTGTCAGAAAAGGGCAGTTGTCCACATTGAGATAGAAAGAGAGCAACTGGCTGCTTTGCATCTGGAAAATTTGCAAATTTGAATTATTTCTTCTGGAGGATAAGCAAGTGATGCCACTACTGATGTGGTGGTGCTGCCTGAAGTAGAAAGCAGTGCACTGTTGAATCGTGTGGTGGAATGTAATGTCTAGCATATCCCACTGTCTTGCAACCCACCTAGAAATTAAATTTCAAAGTGCTCTCAATTGGTTGCACACAAATGCAAATTCCACGGTATGATAAGCCAGGTGCAATTAAACCAGTTCTACACTTGCTGTCTTATGAGTGACTGGCACTGTTTATTGATGTGAAATACTTGACAAGTAAACAACTGCATGACCATCATTGTTACAAGAATACTACATTCTTTATCCCACTTCAATACCCATCAAGAAATTTAGAATATTGCTATCATCTAGGTTATATGCAACACCACAGTCCACTGAACTAATACAATTTAGCAATCAGTGCAGTCAAATAAGACTTAGCTCATCATCTGGTTTTTGGAGAAAAATTGAAAGCAGAGATAGTATGAAGTTGGCTTTACCAGCAGTCAGTTTAATGATGCATCATAGACAACAGTTGCTGGAAAATATCAGTGTCCAGTACTAAAGGAGATGTAATTTAAAATGCAGCAGATAGGTATATGCATCTCATCGAATATTATGTTTAATCACTGCTACCATCCCGTTCTACCATTTTACTCTCAAAACCTGTTTTTGAGCAGGGCCTAGATCCAGTGACATATGTTTAAACTGAATTCATGTAGTTGGGAAATTGAAATTAATCTAATTAACTGAATCTTAAATTTATAAAATAGTAGCATCTGTAAAGGTAACTATACAAGAAGCCAGCATAGATCAATAACCCACCATATTGTTGTAAAAAAAACCCATGGAGTTTTCTAACAACTTTGACAGAACGTTATCTGCTGTCTGGTCGAGGTCTGGTACATATGTGCCTCCTGACCCATTGCACTCAGGTTGCTTCTTATTTGCCCCCTGAAATGCCTAGCAAGCCAGTTATGTGTTTTCATGAATGTGGTTCACTATCTCCTTCTTAAGGGCAGTGGGAATGGGCAACAAATGTTTGTAACACCAGTGAGGCCCACATCCTGTGAATGAATGAATCACCTGACTAATTTTAAGAAACCTAAGGATTGCCTGGTGTGTTCCCAGTTCCAGATGGTTCTTACTCTAAAAATCTTGCTAAAAATGAACGTTCCCAATGATCTGAAGAGGGTACGCTGGAGTTCTCATGAAGTTATCTTTCTTCTATTCCAATTTTTAAATCCGAATTTCAGAGACAGATTGCCAGAACTGTCATTCCATCACCTGTTGATACCCAGAATGGTTCAGGTGAACAGTTTATTCCATTTTTGTTTGTGTGTTCATGACTTCACATAATTCCAGCAGAAGCTTCAATGAATGATGAAACTTGACTGGTCTCAGTTATTCATGTACTCAAGTTCCAATTTGGAGACATTTGAGACTTTTGGTCATCTACAATTCTGAGTAAAATCCCCTCCATCCATACCAAATGTCAAGGCCAATTAAGACAATAAGCAACTGAGTGAAACAAATCAGTAAAGTTTTGATGTCAGCAGGATGGGGGATAGATACTCCTGCATGTGGAACCCACAATGTGGGAAGTCACCATTCACATTGCAGAATATTCTTTCAAAGTGTGTAGGTCCAAGTGAGGCATGATCAGGTCGGAACAGATTGGAGAGCAAAACTATTAGAAAGTAACTGTCTATTCACTTTGATTTAGCTTGAGCTCCAGGGTCTTTTATCTCGTTCAAAGTCTCTCCATCCTCATGTAAACTATTACTTCATCACTTATATAGATTTCCTATTTACATAATTATGTGGTGACATTTTCTGTGTATCTCCCTCCCCAAGTCATGGTAGTTTGCAACATATACATCCTCCCACACCTTGCTACTGTGAATTATTCGAAAAACACCTTGAAAGTCAATATGAGGACAGATAATTCTAAATTACAAATGCAGGTGCTTCTTGTTCAATACTTCTAAACTTTGCAATGTAAAGGGAATATGTTTGTGTGAGAAGATATGACTCAAAGTTCAACCGACAACTAAGGTTGAATGATTGTGCGAGAAAAGCTAAGATAATTATTCAGAAGTGGTTTAGGTCAAGCAAAAATTAGGTTGGTGAAGGCTGTCAACTATTGAAACAGGTGATGACTAATGAAAATATGAAGCTCTAGTTTTGAGGTAGAATGTAGGATTAAGGCTGCTACAGTGAATTTTAATTCTATCACAATGCAATTCAGAAAGGAGATGAATTAATAGGATGCCATATTGGAATTTTAACGGAATCAAAGAAAGTTCAAAGAATCACATGTTCATAATATGCAAAACCTACAAGTTACAATCAAAGGAGAGCGTGAGCAAATTTGTGGGATTTCTGTCAAAAGACATGAAAGAATGAGGTGTGGCCTTCAACCCAAAAACCTTTCAAGCTCATGTTTAGTGGAATTCTCCATCTTTATAAAGATGTTGAAGCTGGCATAAGGAATATAGTTAAGAGGCTGCATGCCAATTTGAAGGGTCAGCTGAAAGCAAATACTGTGGATGCCAGAAATCTGAAAGAAACGCAGAGGACACTGGAGAAACTCAGCAGGTCTGGCAGCATCTGTGGAGAGAGAAACAGAATGGAATGATTCAAATGATGTTCTCAAGAAGAATTACATCAGTTCTGTCGCATTAACTCTGAAGGCAAGGACTTTAACTAAATGGCCTGTCCTAACAGTGGGCAGCTGTTAGATGTAGATGTGACATTAAGAAGGAAGTGAATTTGCCATTAAAGGATACTCACCAATTCATAATACATGGTCCTAAAAGAGACCCTCTTTGACAGATTGGAAGAATATGAATGATGGTTTCTCAAGACTTCACTAACATTCAAGCAATATTATTTCTGGACATGTCTCTGGGGACTTCATCTATAAAGGGTAAATACCCTACGTTATAGGAGCCACCAGGAGAAAAAGCAGTAATCAGTTTGCCTTTGGTTTGAACAAGGAAGAGATATTGGAGCTGAAACCATGCAAAGCACCATTAACTGCTCTGGGAAGAGGCAGAGGGGAGGGCCGGGTGGCATTGTTCTACATTCAAGTATAGGCCGCAGCACTTAACTGGGCTTTGTCTACAAAGACCTCTTGTGCTGAATCTGAAAAGCTGAGCTTCCAGTCCATCAGTCCCTGAACCATACTGTAATACACTGCAGGCTATACCATGAGTAGAAGTGAGTGTGAAACATATGCTCCATGAAAATTGCATCTAATCAACACTTCTGTGATAAACTTGCAAGTTTCTGGTCAGTGCCTGTAGGCAAGTTAAAATTATGATAATCCAAAATTAGTTCTGTGCTAAATGTAGACTTGCAAATAAATTATTCTTCCTCCCATCACACTCCGTCATCACCCTTTGGGAAAAAAACGACCCTCAGTGTGTTTGGAAAAGATTCCTGTATTCACTGACAGAGGCCCAACAGTCAAGAACCTCTTTAACTATCAGTAACAATGCTGTTCTTGGTTAAATACATACGGATATAATGAAAATGTAATAGCTATTAACAGGAAAGTTCAATGCCATTGAATAGCTTTTAAATGACTTTTAGTAGAATCTTAATGAGGAATAAAATTAGCTCCAAAAAGTACTTAAATTTTATATGTGAAAGCATAGTCTTAGTATAATGCTAAACAGCTGCTCATTGCCATTTTAAGCAGTTTCCTACAAGTAATAGTATTACCTTAGTGAAGAGCATGTTCTGAGCTATAATTCACAAGTCGTCATTGTCTAATTCTTGCAACAAAAAAGTGAGCCCTTTTCAAACTGACACAGCATTTCTGGTACCCTTGACCCATTATTCTCTATTCTTTTGTTCAAATCAAATTGCTTACAATTTAAAAACAGTTGCCAATTTATTTTAAAACGGTGAGATTTAGTTTTAAGTAAAACCAATGCAGGTTTTGTGGGATATATGTACAAGACAAGGCCATTCCTCCAGATGATTTTGAAACACACTGATATGTATAAATTCTGCACAGTGATGTTGGACTGATAAAAATCAGTTTATCATCACTGAAGGAGAAACCCATTTGAGTTTCGCTTTCCAGGTGACTAGTTGATTTCTGCCAATTGGAAGTGATTCAGAATGTGGCAATTTTATTTTTGCCACAAAGTGACGTACCTGAAGAATGGGCACAACCAAAAAGCCGATTGCTTTTTCATAAAAAGAGATGATGACGAGTGACGCATGAGAAGCAATATCCTTAAAACAGTGGTAGTTTCTAAACAATGATTTGTGCAGAAATACCTTTGTTTTAGTTCCGAAATCTAAAGTAGCGGGATATTAATTTAGGGTTACTACATAAATGGCCTTGTACACATTATGTTCACAACCATTTTTGATGCAACACATTTAAGCCAAACTTCAAGATTATGGCAGCTGTGGAATTTGTAACAAAACCTAAACAATGATTGCAGAACCCTCAGTTTATGTTGCCAGGTATTCCTGTTTTGATCTCAGATGCGGGGTAACAACAGCTTGTTATCACGGAAACTGTTACAGTTAATATACTTGTTACCTTTTACGTTTGAATCAACTTGTCATTTCCAGTTTACATTGAGGGCAAAACACAGAAAATGCAGCAACTAATGGATGGATGAATTATTCATAAAAGTGAGATGTTCCTTGTGAATCTTCATTCTGATTTATCTGGAAAGCCTGATAACTGGGAGATACAAAATCACAAATGACAGCTTCACATTGGCAGCACTCTTACAACCAACTCAGAAGATCATGCCCTCAAACTTCACTCAATGTTTATGTATGGGGCTTACATTCTATGGAGTCAGGAAAAGAAAATGGTGGTGTGTGAACCCCAGGAGAGAAGTCAGAGCTCATCAGGGCCATTTGAAATTAGTGCCCTGTGCTTGAAATTCGCTCAAACAGATTCAATTTTAGTTGGTGTATTGGCTTCCATAGATCATAAATCTATACAGTAGCCCGAAATACTCTTGCAAACACAGATAATATCTGTTTATCTGTCATGATCTGAGGGTTTTTAATTCCCTCAGCTAGTTATTTTTTTTAAAAAAAGGCCCCATCTTCAGTAATTGTTAGACTGCTTTGATTGTCAGGCCATTTGGTGTAGCATCTTTTGGGCAGTTTCAATTGTACTCTGTGTTGACATCTTGCTCAGGCTGGTCACTTTGAATGCTTTGCTGTGCTTCAAAAGCTTTAATGTCCTCAGTAGAGGATGATTCTGAGTTCACTGCTCGATGTACAGTGTAAAAAAACTATTAAATAATTACAGATGTAACGTAAGTTTCTTCTTAAAAAAGATAATGTGAGCTTTGAAATATCTGATGTTTTGATGTTTTTATGAGTTGGAGGTTTTCTTTTTCGCTGACAAGTCTAAATGGTGAGAGCAGTGCATTTTAGTTCATCTCCACATGATTTCTGAGTCTGCCCGTGTGGGTATTGGGTGAGTGCCTATGGGAGTTAACATGGAGGGTATCATGGAGGGTATCATGGAGGGTATCATGGAGGGTATCATGGTGGATACCAGTTGGGATTGAATAGGCATGGCTTTGCAAGCTGGTTCTCAAAAAAGACATAGTGCCTATGAAAGTTAACATGGAGCTTTTAATGGTGTATGATGGACATCAGTTGGCATGGCTCGGCACACTGACTCAGCTTTAAGATACAAAAGGCTGAAGGCATTGCAGCTAATGGTTCGATGCAGAACCCGATACAGCACACTGACTGTCTGAGAAATGTCAGCCTTTCAGTGTCACTGCAGGTGAAAGTGTTGAGGTGCCCTGATGGAGTGTTGAAGCAGAGTGGAGGGTCAAGGAACCCCCCCCCCCCCCCCCACCACTACCTTCTGTAGCATAGATAGGGATGGGCAGTACATGCTAGTCTAGCCAGCAATTCCCAGCTCCTGTGAAATAATAAACAGAAAAGCTACAAATGGTTTTTCTCAGCATTAAAATAGGAGCAAAATTTCTTAATTGATGGCACTTAGTGATCCAGAAGGGTATGATTTTATTGATTTTATTTGAAGGTCACTGTGAAGGTCATTGTTTATTGTTGGTGCCTGTTGAGGGGCATCTTCTTAGAGAGCTGTTGTCATTTCTTTGGTGGCTTCAGGATTGAATTTCATGGGGATTTAAAATGTTCCAAGTGACTGACGGAACATAGCGTGTTCCAAGTGACTGACGGAACATAGCGTGGAGATTATTAAGGACCCCACGGTGCCTTCATTCATCAGTATCTGGAAATTCTATTTTGAGGTGTTGTGCCAAAGCTGTGAAAATGAGCCAGACTTCACAATTATGTAAAAGGAAAGAGGGAGGGCTTCTTAATAGTGTCTACCAATGATTGATCATAATGTCACAAGTCAAGCAACATGTATTTTAATCCAAAAACTCAGTGCAGATTTACAATACCATTGCCTTCTCCTGACCTACAGTTTCCCAGAATATTAGATTATGTGTTCGTTGAACTCTGTTGTCATGAATTTAGTCATAAAAGCTACTTATAACATCAGTGCCCTTGATCCTCTGTATTAGATTATCCAGTTTATTTTCAATATTTTCACGGTTGCCGATGTTGTATAATCTTGAACATAAACTGCATAATAAACAAAGAAAGGTGTGTGTGTGTGTGTGTAGGTAACATATTTTAATTTATCTAATACATGTCTTACATACATACCTTATTTCTTCAGACAGATATGGCAAAAATATTTTCCCTTTTCCGTTGAATTTTTCATTAAGCTCCCCTTATTTAAGGAGAGATAATATCTCAATGGAGGCAGTTCAGAGAGGTTCACTAGTGTGATCCCTGGTATGGAGCGATTGTCTTATGAGCAAAGTTAAACAGATTGGGACTCAACTCATTGAAATTTAGAAGAATGAGAGGTGATCTCATTGAGACATATAGGATCCGTAAGGACCATGACAAGTTAAATGTTGATCCTTCTCCTGTTGGGAAGCTCTAGGATCAGAGGGCTCTGTTTCAGAATAAAGGGGCACCAATTTAAGACTTGAGATGACGAGGGATTTCTTCTCTGAGAGTTATGAGTCTTTAGAACTCTTTGTCACAGAGAGCTGTAGGGGCAGAGTCCTTGTCTAGATTTAAGGCAGAGGTAGATGAATTCTTGATGAATAGTGGAATCAAAGATTATGGGGAAAAGGGAGGAAAGTGGATGTGAGGAATGTTGGATCAGTCATGATTCTATTGAATAACAGGCTTGAGGACTCTATTCCTGTTCATACTTCTTATGGTCTGATTGAGGTATTATAACAAACTCAATGATCATAGGAACCACTAATAGATCTGTAACTTATCATCGTAAGACAATTATGTATGTGCAGCCTTTTTGTTTCAAAAACATTATTTGTAAATGTTATTTGGAGTTCTGATTTAATCGTGTGCAGTGTACAATTTCTGCAGGTGCAGTACTTTCAAATTAGTTAATAATCTCCATTGGCGAGTTTTGAGAAGATTTGTAGCTCAGGTTGAGGTTCTGGATATAGGTTTGCTCACTGAGCTGAAAGGTTCATTTTCATGAAGCATGAAGTAAAAACAGAAAGTGCTGGAGAAACCCAGCAGATCTGTGGAGAGAGAAACAGAGTGACTGTTTTGAGTCTAGTAGGACTCTTCCTCAGAACCTAGGTTGGTAATATCGGCGCTATTATCACTCTTTTTCTGATGTTTGGCCAGTGGAGGCAGACATTGTTTTTATTTCCAAGGAACGTGAACTGTTTCACGACAGGAGCTGGAACACAGCACCTTTCATAGAAAGATAGAGATGAATATTTGAAATGGAGCAAAATGTGGAGCTGAATCAATTGTTCTAGTTAAAAAGAGAGCCCGCACATGTACAGCAGATTTGTAGCTCTGTGCAAGTGGTTGAGCTTTGAATGAGTTAAAGACTCGCCCAATGGTCAAGAAGTGTCTTTGTAGGTGTTGAAGGGATGCACTTCTGGGGGAGGACTTTGAACCAAGGGAAGGCTTTCCCCATTTCTAAATTCTTGACATGTTGCATTACTCCTGAAAATTGAGATGGACAAAGTGTTTATCAAGTGGTCTCCTCTCATAATGTTGCCAGAAAGGAAATTTGATCAGCATGCCTTCCCTCATTCTTCAGAAATCCAGATGTATGTACGTTTCTGTTTCACCCCCAGCCCCTACCACTGCCGCCACCGATGTTCTCGGCAGTGATTCCTAAATACCACGAGAAAAAAATAATATAACCTGATAACAGAGTCAAAGAGTGTCTCGAACTTCTGTCGGTGCTGAGATTCCATTGATTGTGCTGCACTGCAACACTGAATTATAAAATCAAGCACCTCTTCATCTTTTGTTTTCTCCTTAACTCATCTTTGCTGTCCTCAATTTATGAATGTGCAGAGAGAAAACGTCTCCAGTAGTCCTTCAATGGTGTCCCAAAGCAAAAGAAATTAAAGGAAAACGTTTTAAAGGGTTGGCAATATCTACTTTAATTTAAGGTGGGTTGGATTTGACACTTGACTTCTGTCTTAAGCAGGTTTGCTGCCGGGATTAATATATTTTTGTGCCTGAAAACGGGTGTTATTTCCACTAATGTTAGACTCTACCAAAATACAAACTGTAAATCCATCAACCAATATAACTGAGTCATCATTATACACAATATCCCCTCAATAAAGCACACTTACAACTGTCCATAGTCACTTACTGCTGTAATTGCAAGGAGGATTTACAGTGACATTTGTCAGCCTCAACTATTCTTAGTGACAGAGCTTTATAAATCTAATGACATACGCTCATCTCTCCGTCAAATAATGGTTAAAATCAAACAGTGGACAGCAGCTAAACCATAACAAGATCCCAAGACGAGAAGGCAGCGCCATTTGTCAGAATCAGCTGCCATCCATATGAATTATCGGTCTTTAGAGGATGGGTAATACTCTAGGCACCTTACGTTCAGCAAACCATTACTGATGTTCAGAACACATTCTATATGGATTTGGAACTTAGAGCTGCTGTTTATACAGTCCAGTCATGATGGCAATGTTAGGGCAAAGCATCTTCTGTTCTCTATAGTTGTCTCATCTGATTAAGTCCAGTCTATACACAATGTCTACAAATGTCCAGCTGGGATATCCAAAAAGGTATACTGTAGGATTGTATGTATTTTCAAATCCATCAAATAAAAAAAATCAAGTAGTATTTTTTCTTTAATATATTAACAGAAAATGCTGGAGCAATGCATCAGGTCAGGTAGAACCTATAGAGAGAGGAAAAAGTAGGTGTTTCAGTGTGCTTGGAAATATTCTGAAGAAACATTATCAGTCTGAAACTTTAACTGTGTTTCTCCCTCCACAGATGCTGCTGAACCTAATGAATATTTCCAGCATTTTCTGTTTTACTTCAGATTTCTAGAACGCACAATATATTTTTCTTTGCTGTATATGTATATCGTGTCTGGTTTTCCAAAGATATTAGACCTGATTTTTTAAAAGTATTAGTGGGAGGATTGGAAGTGCAGGGCAGTGGATAATCTCTCAGCACTGCCCCAGGGTGAATTCAGGCTGTTTTAATCTCCCGGTCTTGCTTAGTATTATTCCAGAATGGACATCTACCCAAAACCTGGGTGGCAGAAAGCCACTAACAGGGACCAAAAGGCATAATCTCCAGCATTTATGCTAAACTGTGAAAAGGATTGGGAGCTAACTGGTATCAGGAGTGTGGCATCTCAGAGTGGAGCTGAAGACCCAAAAGGAATCTAGTTATTGAAAGCTTTTCTCAGGATGTTCTGCCAAGTATAGGACCCGCTTAGTCTGTTTAATATTGTGTGCCGCAAACTAACCTGAAAATATTTGCAGCACAGGTATTGCCATTACGTGATTATAGTAAGCCAGCCAATACGCTGTGTATTAATACATTTCTCTGAACACCGCTGGGATTAAAATCGTGTCAGGTCTGAATGACTTTGGGATGTTGAAATTTGGATATTTGAGACCATCAACATAGTGCAATGAGTAACTCACGCACTTCCCCAATTTGAAAGTTAACTTGCACCAAGCAAGAGCAGTCTGAAAGCAGAGAGGTTGGTGTTCCTCCTCTCCTTCACATTCCCAATTCTCATTGGGCAGAACGGGTTAAAATCTTTTCCTGTTGGCAAATGTAGGAAAATGTACAGGTCTCCTTCACACAGTGATTTTTAAAAAAGTTTCCAAAAAAACTGATTTCTGTTATACAAATATGTACAACTATTTAGAATCGACTTACAATCCCTTCATCCCTTTCTCGGAAACATGAATTTATTCACTGGCCAACAACAGCTATGGTTGTGCAACTCATTCTTTTTCATACTGCATTCAAACCCTTAGAGGAAAATTATAATTAAACGCACTGAGCAATTTGCACTGTTATTGAAAGCTAATTTGAAATGTTGAAAACTTGCTTCATATGTCTTGATCAGCAATCTCAAGCGATATAATATCCGACGCTGAAGCAAGGCAGACCACCTCAGGGAAACTGCGTAAAATTTGTAGGCTGCTGACTTCTGCCAATCTGCTGATGTTTGAAGCCTTTACCATGTCTGTGATTTCAATTAAGTAACTGCATTTTTTTCTCTGACGATAGTAACATTAGGTTTGTGTCGCACAGAGAAGCATTCATCATATTTGCAGTTGTAGAAATGCAAACTTGTAATAAGGCACCATCCAAATGAAACACGTTGAATGAATTGATTTGTTTTAAATACAACAGCCCAGCTGTAAAACTCCAAGCTGTCATAGTCTAGACCATAAGCAAACGCGTTAAACTTGGGCATAAGAAGGGCAACATTAATTAATTAATTAAAGTATATCTGGAGCAATATCTAATGTCTACTCTGCATGCTCTTTAATGTTTTCATGTGACACTATTGTGCACCTCCAGAGGATCAAGAGGATCACTGAGGCACAGTGTTGAGTTGGAGTTGGATGTGCTGGTGTTGAACTAGGAGCTGGAATTCTGCAGAGTTTCTGAGCTTGTGGTAGTTTAAAAGGCTCAGGTGTCTTCTGTACCAATAATACGGTTGGCAGCGAGTTCACAGCAGGAATTGTAAGTTTGGGAGATTCGTTGAGTATGCAAGCTAGCCAGGGAACCAACCTCATTAATCAAAAGCCAAGTGTTCTTGGGAAACATCAGAATCAAATCTATCTGATAGGCCTGCCATTCTTTAATGCATCGTGGGCCCTGAGTATCCCGTTGAAATCGACGTTTCGGGCATAGCTCTTCATCAGGAATGTGGCTTGTGGGTCTGGGGGGTGCTGAGAGATAAATGGGATGGGTGGGCTGGGGAGATGGTAGCTGGAAATGTGATAGATAGATGAAGGTGGGGGTGAAGGTGGTAGGTCAGAGAGGAGAGTGGATCTGCCACCTTCATCTACCTATCACATTCCCAGCTACTTTCCTCCCAGCCCAACCCCCTCCCTCCCATTTATCTCTCAATCCCCCGTCCCACAAGCCTCATTCCTGATGAAGGGCTTATGCCCAAATTCTCCTGCTTCTCAAATGCTGCCTGACCTGCTGTGCTTTTCCAGCACCTCACTCCCGGACTCTAATCTCCAGCATCTGCAGTTCTCAATTTCTCCTGTCATGTTGAAATGTCAACACTTTGAAATTTCTTCTAGAAAGTTTTCAGACACAATTGTTTCTTCTATATTCGTTCTACCACTATCTCTTCCTCTCCTGAACCCTCACTTATCTCAATATTTCTTTCTGACTACTCTATTTCTCCACATTGAATCATCTGAACAAGCTGTTATTGGTGGCTCCAGTTACTGGTGGAGCTAACATCCAGAACATTCAGCAGTATCGATATCATTGTCACCAGGTTTCTTATCTAGTAAGTTATTCCAAACATGACAAAATTAATATGCAACTAAACCAACACAGAACAACTTAGCAGGTCTGGCAACATCTGTGGGAAGAGAAACACAGTTAATGTTTCATGTCCAGAATGACTTCTTCAGAATATTTAATGACAAGAGTATCATCTTATAACTTCTGGTCTTTCTTATTACAACAAGGGTTTTGAGTATGAATGAATGAACTTTTTTTATTGTCACGTGTACTTGGGAAAATACAGTGAAAAGTGTTTTGTTGCCACAATCGGTGCCATTTTGGACAGCATGCTCACATTGCCCCATCTCCCCTATCCTGCTCTGAGCATGCTCACATTGCTCCATCCTCCCCATCCTGCTCTGAGCATGCTCACATTTCCCCATCCTGCTCTGAGCATGCTCGCATTGTCCCATCTCTCCTTTATTAGAAACAGCTCTGAACAAAAGGCAGGGGATTGGTTCTGAGTGAATAGCTTTATCAGAGAACTGACACACACTGAATGGGCCCAAGTGGATCTCCTGTTAATACTGCATGGACAACAACTTTAAAAAGCTGTTAAGTGTCAAAACCTTGATTTAAATAGGCTGAGCAATTTTGTGAAATTAGCTCCTTACTAGTGTCACTGTTCTTGCCTTATTCAAATGAAGGCAATGCTGAATAGCCCTGTATAACACCTACACAATCTCCCTCCAGTGATTCAGATTATAATGGCCTTCACTGTAATAAGTGTTTTGTTTGACCCTTGCTGAAAAGTAGCCTCATTCCCTTTCTTTAACCTATTCTTCACTCTAACATTCATACAATGGCATTGTGTGAACATCAGCATGCAAGCAAAATTGTCATTCCCTCATAGGAATTTGAGAAAACTAACTCAATTGAAATATGCATGACCCTGTGAGACCTTGACATGGTGCGTTTTGGAATACTGC
The DNA here is from genome assembly GCF_037043375.1 of Chiloscyllium plagiosum. Classification (NCBI taxonomy): domain Eukaryota; kingdom Metazoa; phylum Chordata; class Chondrichthyes; order Orectolobiformes; family Hemiscylliidae; genus Chiloscyllium; species Chiloscyllium plagiosum. The sequence goes on along the minus strand of NW_028270170.1, from coordinate 15,484,206 downwards.
TTTCATTTCTAGTCTCCCAGCTATAGGAAAGATGTTATGAAACATGAAAGGGTTCAGAAAAGATTTATGGACAGTTTTTTTCAGGGGTATGAGGGTTTGAGTTATAGGGAGAGGCTAAATAGGCTGAGGCTATTTTCCCTGGAGCATCAGAGGCTGAGGGGTGATTTTATAGAGGTTTATAAATTCATGAGGGGCTTAGATAGGGTGAACAGCCAAGGGCTTTTCCCCAGGGTAGGGAAGTCCAATATTAGAGGGCATCGATTTAAGGTGGAAGGGGAAACCTTTAAAAGGGGCCAATGGGGCAATTCTTTTCACACAGAGGGTGGTGCGTGTGAGGAATGAGTTGCCAGAGGAAGTGGTGGAAGTTGGTATAATTAAAACATCTAAAAGGCATCTGGAAGGGTATCTGATTAGGAAGGGTTTAGAGGGATGAGAACCAAATGCTGGCAAATTGGACAAGATTAATTTAGGATATCTGGTCGGCATGGACAAGTTGGACTGAAGAGTCTGTTTCCCTATGACTCCACGTGCAAAGGATGTTTCCCTGGTAAACAGGATCGCTGTTTAAGAATAAATGGTTGTCCAACTAATAGAGAGGTGAGGAAATATTTTTCAAAGGGTCATGAGTCTTTGGAACACTTTTTCGGAAGGTGGTAAAAGCTAAATCTTTGAATATTTTTAAGGCAAAGGTGGATATATGTTTGATAATCAAGGAGCTGAAGGTGATTGAATTTAGTTGGAAATATGTCGCAATCAAATTAGCCATGATCTTATTGAATGGTGGAGCTGGCACAAGGCCCTGCGTTCAGTTCTGAGGAAGGGTCACTGGACCCAAAATGTTAACTCTGATTTTTCTTCACAGACACTGCCAGACCCGCTGAGCTTTTCCAACAACTTCTGTTTTGTTTCTGATGTACAGCATCCACAGTTCTTTCAGTTTTTTCATTTAGTATTTAACTCACTGCCGCATCTCTTCTAGGCATGCCCACTTTGAAGAAGTTCTACTCCTCTCTCTGACGGCATTTCCATTTCAATCTTTTATCTTGTCCACCTACTGTTCAGTTCTGAGGAACTGTCACTGGACTGAAACGTTAACTCTGATTTCCCTGCACAGATGCTGCCAGACCTGCTGAGCTTTTCCCGCAACTTCTATTTTTGTGACCAATTGATACTGTTGCATTGAATTTCTGTGCAGTATATTAAAGCTAACATTTCGATCAAATACGGGATTTTGAGAAGTGGGTACATAGTCTTTGACAGACAAAAAATATTGGCTTTATATTCCATTCATTCTCTCTTCTCCCCTCCCCTCATCATTTCTGTAAACTCTGCACTTAGGCAGTTTTAATGTAGTTGAGAATCTGTAGAGTAACAACATTGTTAAATAAGCACTTGGAAGGATTTTCCACCAGCGTGTTAACACCTGTGCTAAAATTAATACCTTGAGGAATATTGATTCTAAAGGACCCAATCAGAAAGCAATACTGATTGAACTATGTAAATAAAACGTAAAATTATTTACAGCCAGGTGTGTTGCAACAGTCCATTGAATTTAATACTGTTGTCAACTCTATTACTTTAATACTGTTTTTAAAAAAACATTTTGTGAGGTATTGTACTTTAAAATTAGTCAACAATAAATGTCTAGGATCTTAATTTCTATTTAACAACTAGGTCATGATATCCAGTTCCTCCCACAATTTTGAGATAAAAGCAGCCAATTGCTGAATGATTAAAGTGGTCTCGATTTTAGAATAGTATTGACAAAAAACTGGAAGTGTTCGCCATCACTGTTGCTCTGAAACTGACTGAAACTTTTCAAGTCTGCATGTTGTTAATTTAATAGAAATTCAGGCGTTGTGGTCAGTGATTCTGTACTTATCCAGAGACGGCACTGTTGAGGTCAACTCGAAATGCAGTCTATTAGAAACTGAAAAAAAAAAGCTTGCATTTTTATAGGGCTTTTCAGGACCACTGGACATCTCAAAGCACCTTACAGCCAATGAAATACTTTTTTTAAAAAAGTGTGGTGATTTTTGCAAAATAAGAGAGACCGCAACTGATTTTCACACAACAGACTCCCACAGCAACAACTATAACATGTGAACAAGATCAACTATACTGACCTTCTTCAAAATAGTGCCATGGGAACTTCTGCTCCATCTGAACAGGAACATGGGGCCTTTGTTTAACATCTCACCCTGAAAACAAGGCTTCTAACAGTGAAGCACAGCAGCATCAGTTTTGATTCTTGTCCAGAGCCATGGACTGGGTTTCAAAACTGACTTGGAGCTGTGCTCAGCTAAGCCAGGCCTGATATTGATGAGGACTTCTGCTCTTATACCTTAGCCTCACCTTAAAAACCCATGAAAATATTTCACCTTGTTGGCTGAGGTGTAACTAGACTTTTTTTAAAATACTATACTAGTCCCATTATTGATCTGAAATAGCCTCACTGACCCTGTAACAGTAATTATGTATTTGTTGAATATTAAATTTCTCCATTAAATGACATTCCAATTTTATTTTACAATAATCCATTTCATTTTTTTACAAAGAAGTTTGTTTATGATACTTTAACTTCTACCTTAACGTCATGTTCATGTCCTGATCATTTATTTTGCTGACTATGAAATACAATACTTAAAAGTAAGGAGATTCAGTGGTTTCCACTTCCTGGTTTGCTGTCTACGTGAACACTTATTGATTGCTTACCATTCTTGATGACCTCATGGTTTCTGCACACCAGGTGATCCTTATGAATTAGTTGTCATTGGTGAAGAGGAGATCTGCCCTACAGAGATCACTAAATCTTTGCAGGCATCTTTATTTGAGGTCAGCAACAAGTTGTATATTTATGTTGCTTTGCTACCAACTGCAAAATATGAACCGTCACCACAGCTTTTGAGTTTGAAATCTGTTTCGAAAACTGTGACACTGGAAAAGCAGGTCAGGCAGCTTCCGAGAAGCAGGAGAATCAATGGACATCGATTCTCCTGCTCCTCGGATGCTGCCTGACCTGCTGCGTTTTCCAACATCACACTTTTCGACCCTGAAATCCAGCATCTGCAGTCCTCGCTTTCTCCTAATTTGAAATCAGTGTCATATTAAGCTCTGCTTTGCAAATTCTAGTCTGAAATTGCTAGACTTGTGTGGTCCTCATCCAATTTATTTACCACATTAATATTGCAAGCAACCAACTGCTGTTAAAATTGAGAGTCTGTAGGTGCAACTTTCCATCTTGTAAAACAGGCAGAAATGATGGTTCTGATGCAACGAGTGAACAGACAAGCTCGGGGGACTGCCCGAGCAGAACTCTGTGATGTTGAAGTGCTGTGAGGCCTGTTCCCTTTTTGCTTACAAATATTGCCTCATGAAACTGAAGTCAAGTCACTCACCTGTAGCTACTCTCACAGCAGAATATGCTAATTGTTGAGTAATTGCATTGCCACAGATTTGGCCCGGCGACATTACACTTGTGGATTTCAAGTAAATGTCATATTTGTAGAGCCAGTGTCGTGTACTGTCGGGGACACGTGTACTGAGAGCTGTGTTAATGAGCACGCATCATTCAGAGGCATAAGGCCAAGTGATAAATTGACAGTATGTTATTTCACCTGTCACCAAGGGGGGAATGGCATTCCAATATGTTCAGAAAAGGTCAAACTGGTCAAATAAAAACGTTTATTACGTGTTGCATGAATTATGACTGTAGATTATAAATTCTACGTGAAGCAGCGTTACAGACGCTGTAAGAAATTAGAAATAGTACTGGAGGAACTCAAGAACAAAAGTTCCAAAAGCAAAGGACAAGTAGTGCTCAATTCCAGTCCAGCCAATAAACAGATTATGAATTGTCAGCTCAATAGCATTCAATAATAACTTCATGCTTTCAAAATGGAAGTTTTGGGACAATTTTATGCTTTCATTCTGTAACTCTGATAAAAATTATGTAACATTCGAGTTATACGATCACTACTTTTTTTATTGAGGTTGTGCAATGTTCATGATTGAGATTGGGATAATCTAAAGTAAAAACAAATGCTGTGATTGTTTTCAGTCCCCACTACAAACTCTTATCTTTATCCTTAACTCCATCATTCTCACTGACAACTATCTGAGAGTAAAGTACTTGATGATGCGTTCCCTTGACCACTGGTGTTCAGTAGTAGCAGTGTGCACCATCTACAAGATGCACTGCAGGAATTCACCAAGAGTCCTTAGGCTGCACCTACCAAACCCACAATCACTACAATCTAGAAGGACAAGGGCATCAGAAACACAGGAAAATCACTGTCTGCAAGTTCCCCTCCAAGCCACTCACCATCCTGACTTGGAAATATATCACCTTTCCTCAGTGTCGCAGGGTCAAAATCTTAGAACTCCTTCCATAATGGGATTATGGGTTGACCTACACTAAGTGAACCACAGGAGTTCAAGATGACAGCTTATCAGCAACTTCTCAAGGGCAATTACAGATGGGCGATAAATGCCGACCCAGCCAGCATTCACATATCTCATGACTGAATTTTTTTAAAATGTGATCCCAAGATCAACTTCCAGTCACATATTCTCACCATCACTGAGACTTCTTATTTCCACCTCCATACCCTGACTCATGTCTTTGATACCAATAGACTTGATAACCCAACATGATCCTAGCTGGTCTTCCACATTCTACCCTCAGTAAATTTGAGATTATCCAAACTCTGCTGTCTGTGTTTTGTATTGCATTACCGACCTACATTGACAATTGGTCAAGCAATGTCTTAATCTTGTTTTCAAATCTCATCATAGTCTTAACTCACCCAATCTCTCATTATTCTCCAGCCCTATTGTCTGAGATGTCTGTGCATCTCTAATTCTTGAGCATTCCTAATCCTACCATTTATGGACATTCTTTCTTTATTTCAGTCCCAAGCTCTGGAACATAATCCAGACACCTCTCACCTCTCAACCTCACTTTCATCCTTTAAGACATTCTTTAAAACCTATCTCTTTGACCAAATCCCTGATTATCTGACCTAGCAAACTGAATTTGTACAATTAGGTGGTGACTTGAATCAAGAATTTTCTTGAGTGTGGCCACAACCACCTCAGGGAGTGTAGGGTCTTCAGGGGAACATCACCCAATTTTGTTAGAAGAGTGTAGGCATTTCAGTCCTTACCCTCACACACACACTCACCCAACCCACAGCCCCAAGGCTGCTTATACCTTCCACACCAACCTATTCCAACTCATGATGATGTATGGTTAATCATTCCCCATCATCCACTTGGCCCCAGATATGCTCCATGCCAACTCAAGGCCATTCTTGGCCCCAGCCAGCCCCTTCAAACACATTACAGTTCTTAATCTTGTCTAAGTACGCTTTGAGACATTGACAAAAAAAGATCACAGAGCAACTTAATATAAGCAATTCACTTCACTTGTCAAAACAGAAAGCCCTGCTGAACTAATGCTGTGATTCCAGACCAATAATAGCAACTATATTTCTTCTCTCAGCTGTACCATTGTGATGTACATTTCTTTGGTCGCATATACATTGCATACAGGGTGATTCAGCATTGAAGAAGCATGGAGGTGTGAGTAAGACCTTGTAAACTTGCCTTACCTGAATCTAGACTATGGTGTCCAGATTCTCTGAGTGGTCAGGAAGCACCAATCAAGGGATCTGGCCAGACTCAATGAAAATTGCGAAGTGAGCTTAGGAATTGCTTACAAACCACTGTAGAGCTGGCTATATCAGTTCAGGTGCAGGCTAGCTACTTACAGTCTTAACCTGCACCAGCAAAACCTGGGGACACTGTATTGGGTGGGAATCCAGGAATCAGCTTCTGGTCACCATTTTTACCATCACTGTTCTGGACTTATTTTCCATGAAAATCTCTTTTTATATGGGTCAGTATTTTACTTGTTTTACAATATCCCAGTGAAATGCATTTGGATGTTTTAAGTGCTATATAAATATAAGTTATCCAGTGCAATATTACATCAGTTGAAATGTTTTAAAATGCCTCCCATAATAGTTGACTATTAGAGAGGTTATAGCAGGACATTTAGAGAAATCATAATGTGATTGCACAGTTTAGCATGGCTTTCCAAACTGCAAATGGCATTTAACTGATCTATTAGTGATTGTTGAGAAAGTAACCAGTGAGTTGGATAGAGGGGACATTGCAGATGTGGAGGACTTGGATTTCTAAAAGAGATTTGATAAAGTGCCGTATCAAAGAGTACCACCACGAGACAAGAACACAGGGATGAAGGTAGTGTGTTGGCATGGATAAAGGATTGGTCAGTTAACATAAACCAGAAAATATAGATAATTGGGTCCTTTTCAAGTTGGCAAGCTGTAAACTGAGTGCAACAAGAATCAGAGGTGAGACCTCATCTGTTTGTAATCTGTGCTCATGACTTGGATGAATGTATCAAATGTGTCACAGCTGAATTTACTGATGGCTCCACAATAGGTAGGAAAATAAATTGTCAAGAAGAGGTAGAGAATTTTGTATACAGCTCAGTTAAGTGAACAGGAAAAAAAGTTGTCAGGTTAGGAATAATGTGGGAAAATGTGAACTTGTCCTCTTTAGCAGAAAGAATGGAAAGCAATCTGTTATTTAAACAGAGTAAAATTGCAGGCCTTGGTGGTGCAGGGAGATCAAGTGTCCTTGTACTTAAGCTACATAAGATAGTTTGCAGGCAAAACAAGTGATTAGGAAGCTAAATGGAATGTTGGAGTATATTGTAAGGGGAATGGAAGAATAAAGTAGGGAAAGTTCTACTGCAGCTGTACAAGGTCTTTGTGAGACTGCACCTGGTATGCTGTGTTCAGTTTTAGTCTCCTTACTTGAAACTGCATTAGAAAGAGTTCAGAAAAAAGTTCACTCCATTTTTCTTGGAGTGAAGATCTTAACTTATGAAGGAAGATTGAGCAGGTTGAGCCTGTACCCATCAGAGTTTACATGAGAGGGAATCTTATTAATGCAAATAAAATCCTGAGGGAACTGAAAGAATACAAATGCTGTAATCAGAAACAAAAGTAGAAATTGCTGGAAAAGCTCAGCTGATCTGGCAGTGTCTCTGGAGAGAAATCAGAGTTCATGTTGCGGGTCGAGTGACCTTTCCTCAGGATGAACCTGAAATGTGAACTGATTTCACTCCATAAATACTGCCAGAAATGCTGAGGGAGCCAGACAGGGTGGATACCATGAGGATGTTTCCTGTTGTGGGAGAGGTTAGAAAGAGGGTCACAATCTAAGAATAAGGGATCGCCCTTTCAAGATAGAGGTAAAGATATTTCTTTTCCTCACAAAAGGTTGTTGGTGTGGAGAATTCCCCAGAAAGAAGTGGAGGGTAGAGCAGTGAATTTAATCAAGGCAGAATGGCTAGCTTTTAGTAGACAAGGAATTCAAGAGTTTTTGGGAGTATGGGAATGGGGAGTTGACACATTAACCAGATCAGCCCTGATCTTATTGAATGATGGAGCAGGTTCAAAGGGCTAGATAGAATACTCTTGCTCCTAAGTCCTGTGCTCCCATGACTTTCAATATGCAGGGAATGTAACAGCTGTTCTCTACCAACATGATCCACAACAGCCATGGCTAGTGAATCATTTTTTTTAAGGAACTGGCTGATTGAACAATGTTAATTAAAGCTTTGGGAGAACACCCTGCAATTCTTTGAATTAAGCCACAGGATCTTTAATGTGTACTTGCATGAGTGGACAGCAGCAAACAAAACCAGAAAAACTAAACCAGAAATAGGGTTCTTGGAAACCCTTTCAATCAAACAATGGAGTTTTTAAATTTGCTCCTGCTTTCCTTAATGTCCAGCAATTTTGGATGTCAATTAGAATACAATTGGCTGTTGTTAATGTAGAATTGATGGAAAATAGGGTACATGAGATAGTGGTAATGTCACTGAATTAGTAATCCAGAATCCCAGGCAACATTGGGTTAGAATCCCATCAAAATACTGAAATTTGAATTCATTAAAAATCTGGAATAAAAATACCGGCCAAATGGTGACCGCATTGATTGCTGAAAAATCCCTCTTGTTCATGAACACTAAGGGCAGGAAATCAATCTTCCTTACCTGGTCTGGCGTATATATGACTCTACACCCATTTCAGTGCTATTTATTCTTAACTGCTCTTGGATAATTAGGGATGGGCAATAAATGCTGGCCTAGCCAGCGACACCTACATCCCACGAATGAATTTAAAGATTACTGATTTGGTTACAGTTGTTGTCAGTATGATATCTGGTCTTTCCTCACTTGCCTGAAACAGTGTGGATCACGCATGTTGAATTTTGACACAGTAGGAGAAAGTGAGGACTGCAGATGCTGAAAATGTGTTGCTGGAAAAGCGCAGCAGGTCAGGCAGCATCCAAGGAGCAAGAGAATCGACGTTTCGGGCATGAGCCCTTCTTCAGGAATGAGGAAAGTGTGCCAAGCAGGCTAAGATAAAAGGTAGGGAGGAGGGACTTGGGGGAGGAGCGTTGGAAATGCGATAGGTGGAAGGAAGTTAAGGTGAGGGTGATAGGCCGGAGTGGGGGTGGGCGTGGAGAGGTCAGGAAGAAGATTGCAGGTTAGGAAGGTGGTGCTGAGTTCGAGGGTTGGGACTGAGACAAAGTGGGGAAAAGGGAAATGAGGAAACTGGAGAAATCTGAGTTCATCCCTTGTGGTTGGAGGGTTCCTAGGCGGAAGATGAGGCGCTCTTCCTCCAGCCGTCGTGTTGCTATGGTCTGGCGATGGAGGAGTCCAAGGACCTGCATGTCCTTGGTGGAGTGGGAGGGGGAGTTGAAGTGTTGAGCCACGGGGTGGTTGGGTTGGTTGGTCTGGGTGTCCCAGAGGTGTTCTCTGAAACGTTCAGCAAGTAGGCGGCCTCTCTCTCCAATATAGAGGAGGCCACATCGGGTGCAGTGGATGCAGTAAATGATGTGTGTGGAGGTGCAGGTGAATTTGTGGCGGATATGGAAGGATCCCTTGCGGCCTTGGAGGGAAGTAAGGGGGGAGGTGTGGGTGCAAGTTTTGCATTTCTTGCGGTTTCAACCAGTTTCCTCCATTCCCCTCCCCCCACCTTGTCTCAGTCCCAACCCTCGAACTCAGCACCACCTTCCCAATCTGCAATCTTCTTCCTGACCTCTCCGCCCCCACCCCCACTCCAGCCTATCACCCTCACCTTAACCTCCTTCCACCTATCGCATTTCCAACGCCCCTCCTCCAAGTCCCTCCTCCCTACCTTTTATCTTAGCCTGCTTGGCACACTTTCCTCATTCCTGAAGAAGGGCTCATGCCCGAAACAGCGATTCTCCTGCTCCTTGGATGCTGCCTGACCTGCTGCGCTTTTCCAGCAACTCATTTTCAGTTTTGAGACAGTAGAACTTGCACCTATGTTCTGCTAATATTCCCCATGACGTGTTCTTGTACTTCAGGTGAATGAGAGTTAAAAGGCCAAATTCTAGTACCCATGTAGCCAAAGCTTGCTCAGAAAGGTTTCCAAGTTACAACCTCTGAGTCAGATATGCAAAACAAAGTCAAATGTGTTAAAAGTTTGTCCAGTTGAATTTTTGATTGAGTAAATTTATTTCCCATTAACATTTGAACTTTAAAATTGTTTGTCTTTTTTTAATTTGTAGCGCATTTGAATTGCTCATTATTATATCCAAAAATGTTATGGAGAATCTGAAGTCATCGTGTTTTAAAAAAGCATTGCATTGCAATGTGATCCATATCAGCAATGCATTTCTAAACCAGGGAAGTAGATTATTACATTTATGTCTCTTAATCAGCCCCCAGAGCAAGTCTGCCCTTTACAACAACTGATGTTGTCAGTGCAGTGTAAGAAAATACTCTGGATGTTTGCTTAGTGCCAGCTGAAAGCTGATCTTGCCACTGATGAATACTATACTGTGCAGGAAGAATTAACAACATAGAGTATTGGCTTTAACTATATGTGTGCCTTAAAATGTTAACCTGCATCTAAGAAAAGCCTATTAAGGCATCAGAGAAAATTACACTGAATTGTAAACGTTGCAAGATAAGTTGTCGAGCCAAACACATTTAATAGATGTGACAATGTACACCTTTTATCAAGACTGGGAAGCCCACCTCACAAATTAGTTCTGCGTGTTAATTTCTATGATTTGAAGTCGGAAGTCACACGACACCAGGTTATAGTCCAACAGGTTTATTTGAAGTCACAAATTTGAAAATCGCTGCTCCTTCGTCAGTTGAAGTGAAGGAGCAGCGATTTTCAAATTTGTGACTTCAAATAAACCTGTTGGACTATAACCCAGTGACTTGTGACTTCTGACCTTGTCCACCCCAGTCCAACACCGGCACCTACACATCATCAACTCAGGTATCAATTTTGTTTTTTTGTTATCACTGAATGCATCTCCCGCCTGGAAGCTTGGGACCACGTCATTTCTGAAGTTTGGACTTTTGTGGATTAACAAATGACATTTGAATGCCTTATGCGTGACCAGGTGAGATGGGGTGAATTGTCTCTTCTCTCTTCAACCTCCTCAGTTGCCCAAAATAAAGATTTATATATTTTTTGTACAAAATTGTACCACACTGTCATAAAAATGTCGAAGGGATTTTAACAATTTTCAGTTGGAGTGTTTTGTTGAATGAGGTTCATAGTATCTGGTCACCCTGACTCAGAGTGACTTCTCTCACACAATCTTCCACTCCACACTCCATTAATTGTCCAATTGAGCTCTTGGGCATCATTCTCAATGGCGCAGGACTCTGCTCTATAGTCTGTTTCCCAGGATGCGCACCAAGACAAATATTGACTGTGACTGGAGGACCATCAACTTGGTGAAGGATGCTCTTTGGTCTGCTCGAAACCTGTTGGTCTTCCATAACAAGCAATTGACCCCAACCAAGTGTCATAGGCTGGCACATTCTAAGGTACAGGACTACGTGCTGAGGGACACACTAAAGCTTGGGCTAGCTGTTGTCAAGACACAGTGGGGAAAGACCACTGTCTAATGTCTTTCAGGTAAAGTTAAATGGGGACCATTTAGTTATTGGATATCCCACCCCCCCGCTGTCTGGTGCTTCAAATATATGTAAATATTGTCTTATATAAGTAAGAAATGCCTTTGGCTTGTTTGTTAGATAGAGCCAAACTCCAATGTTTCTTTTTCCACATACAACTGTTCAGAACCAGTGACTATGTATGGATATAAAAATATTATTATGGCAAAAGTGCATTTTTGAAATTTAAAACAAAAAAACGCAGCCAGAGAGGTGGAAGTGCTCGCTGCTTTCAGAAGCTTCTGGCATTCATGCCCCTGGCACCATACATGAAACCCAGACACCGCATGCCAGGAGCTGGGCCTCATGCTGCAGTACTTCCTGTATGAACAAGGAAAGGTCCAGTGGAACTACTTGCAGACAAGAACCTAGTGGTCTTGATGGATAGGGTGGTGAAGCGGTCGGCACCCCATTTTCTTGTTGACTGGCACAGGAAGCCAAGTCGATGTGGATTTAATCTGCCGCCCAAGGGAAGCAGGATGCCCAGCAATGTTAATAATTGTCTGCTCTCCATGAGGATAAGTGCCACCATCTCCACTCTGCAACCTCAAACTCATTGACTGACACTCAATCCAACTGCAACACTGCACCCACTTCTCACCTATGCTCATGGACTGCACCTCTCATTATTGCAAGCTGCACACTCGATCAATGTCCCTCACCCACCTCAGTCTCCCAAGTTACCAGCTCTTCCTGCCTTCTGTTTTCACCCACTCAATGGGGATACTTCACCAGCTCTCCAGCTCCATGATCATTGACTGCTCTTCCAAGCACTTCCATCATATTCTAACCCTCCCATTGCCTCATTGCAGGAATGATTGGCTTGGCCCAGCCCCTGGACTGATATCTTCACAGTACCCTGGCTGATTGACATGTAATTCCTGTACTTGATCAGTAAGGCTGTGTGTGGTCAATCCCTCACTGCAAGGATATGGATCTTTGAACTCCGGTGGGGTCAAGTACCTGTTTGAGCTTGGCCAAACCCAACAAGTGACTGTGGCCTCACTCCCCTGACTAATCCTGCTCCCCTTTTCACCCTGCTAAGAACCAATCCTCTTTGACTTTCACACTTGGCTGTGTGCTTGAAGCACGTATACTGTATTTGCTGCTTAAACTGCTGGCACGTGTTGCAGGTGCAACACAGTGCCCTGCAAGGAATCCCTTCACTGTTCAGTGCTCCCTACACTCCCTAGCTACTGGTCTGTCCCGCTGCACTAAGAGGCAGTGCAAGCCAGCACCTCATCTCGACAGTGGCTGACAGCCTGGAACTGAGCACTCTGTTAAGAAAGCAATGTGAGCCACACTCAGGCAGTGCTGAAGTCAGTGATTGGCCGCTAAGAAAGCAATGTGAAGTGGACAGAGGCTGTAGTGTTCAGTGTGTAAGCGCGAAGGAAGTAAGCTAAGATGCATAGATGCAGGGGGGAATCGGGTATCTCTGTGCATGCAAAGCAATCTGGTAGGGGCATGCAAATTACAGGAGTCCCTGAGCTCCAAAGGAAAAGATTAAAATGGTATGAGAATGGGAGAGAGAGCAGGAGTGATGATGTGGTAAGGCTGGTGCTTTGTGGCTGCCGACCTATTTGAACAAATGGTGGTGAAGGATGGTGGCCATGGAACGTGCAGGGGCAGGGACAGGGACATTGTAATGAAGAAGCAGTTGGATGGCGGCTGGGTCAAGCATTCGGCCAGCTATTACCATCAGGCACCCACTCTGATTTCCTGATTGGGAATTTGTGTCGTCTAGTTTTCAGGGGAAGGGGAAAAGGATTGGAACTGGTCCACTGTGTCAGTAAGGAGCTGATTTCATGGTTTCCTTAAGTGATAGAACAGCTTTATTATCTTCTAACAGAATACAATCATTAACACAATATCGTGCTTTCACATGCTGGTACAAGATTAAAATGGGATATTGTACTGTGCAAAAGTAAGATGGAATGCAAATGAAGTTTGAAGTCCTCAGGGTTTCCTTGAAAGCTAAGATTTTAACCTGGGCCTACATTCATTTAATAATGTCTTGTATCCTCAGTAGAATATACTTAAGTTGTTCCTCAACGACCTGATGCTCTTTTTGCTCAGTTCTATCATTGGGACTTTTTTTTCCTCTTTGACAGGCTGAGAGTGAACACTTTCTCTAACTGATTCCTGGTACAAATCCATTGCCCAACTCTGCCAAAACTAACTTCCTGAAATATGTCTGGTTTGTGTATTCCAATGTCTAAGTTCATTAGCAGGCAATGTCTTTCATCTCCAATGTTTCAATATTATCGTATAGGTATTAATCAACACAAGAGATGAGACTGAAGGTTGAGTTCTGAATGCAGGAAATGGGCTGGACACAGTTGAAGGTCTTTTCAGTCATAATGGGGGAGATCCTTTTTCAATAAATAAAAAGAGCACATCTCAGAATGTGGAAGATGGCATCCTCCAAACAGTTACAATGGTGATAGAGATACCAGGGGAATAGGGTGGAGCTATTGCATGAAACAGGGTGTAAGGAAACATGAATGCATTACCTGTCTAAGTTGGTGGATTTGTAATGGATATTAATGGACAGCCTATGCTCAGAAATACTGACAGAGAAGTCAAAGATGGGAAGGGAAGAGTCAGAAATGGGCTAGGTGGAGATAAGAGAAGGTGGAAATTGAAAGCTAAATGGATTGATGTTTTTGGTACTGAATAAGTGCAGGAAGCAGCAGCAATGCAGTCATTGATGTACCAGGAAAGAAATTACGGGAAGGAGCTCAAGTTGGACTAGACCATGACACCATAAGAAGTAGGAGCAGGAGGAGGCCGTTTGGCCCTCAAGCCTGTTCCACCATTCAATATGATCATGGTTAATCCAACATTGTTGCATTTCCCTTTTAACACTTGAAACAAAGTATGCTCCATATACCACGCAAAAAGGCTTGAAGTAACTAAGGCCTTGCCCGGTACCCATAGCAACACTGTCTATTTAGAGGAAGTGAGACAAGCTAAATGAGAAATTGTTCAGTTGGAGAATCAGTTCAGTCAGGTGGAGGAGAGTGGGGGTGGTTGGGGATTGTTCTGGCCTCCATTGAAGGAAGGAGCAGAAAGCCCTCTGTGGCATGGAGGGGGCTGGAGGTGCAAATGAATTGAATACCTGCAGTGAAGGAAAAGGGCCAGAAAACTAGATAATGTTGAGGAGAGAAGTGAAAGAGTCAAAAAGGGGAGAAATGAGGAGAAAATATTGAGCCAAGATAGGAAGAAATAAGTGCAGTGAGACAGGAACAGACTGAAACACTGGGTCAGCAGGACAGTTTATTTATGGATTTTGGGAGGAAGGTAGAACCAGGCAGTGTGTAAATGTAAAGTAGGTAGCTGGGAGATGGGGTGAATAACAGACCTGGAAACATTGGCTAGATGTTCAGCGATGGGTTCGTGGTCTGGGGAAGCTAGGAGGAAGTGTCTGTGAGTTGGTGCTTAGCCTGCACAGCCTGATGCCAACAGCAGGTTTGCCAACAGAAGCAGGGTTAGACATAAGAGACTTTTGTGTAGAGATTCACAGGGAGCTAGATTAGATTAGATTGGGTGAGGGGAGCAAAGCAGTGAAGGTGACCAATGCCATTCCAACACTTCTCATTGAAAATGCCAAGAACAGGTAAGAGACCAGAGAGAGGGCTGCTGGTGGAGGGAGAGCATTGGAAATGGGCCAAAGGGTCCATTGGACAGAGAGAAGATTCTTGCTCAAAGAAAGAAGAATTTAATGTTCTGCCATACCCGAAATTCATTGACACGTGGGTGTAAGGAGATAAACTTGATTCATTTGCTGGTACAGCTAATTCAGTGTCAGAAAGCAGAAGGTTAAAGGCCTAGTGAATACACCACAAAAAGTCGGATTATAAGAAGGGAAGAGGTAAGAGAGAGGGTGAGGACAGCAAGGATCATGAGGGGCATCAGTACCCAAAAATTGTTGGAGGTTATGTTCCTTAACGCCTCAAATAAAGAGAAAAAATTTCTAATCTCCTAACTAATAGACAAGCTGCTGTATTCTAGAATGACTCCATAGGGGTGGGTAAAAGAAGTAGGAGACCTTCTCCCATCTAAATCCACTTATGGCAGGGTTCTAACACTTATTATTGACTGTCGCCCCGGGATGTAAGGTATGGAGCTACACAATTGGTTATTTTGCCCCTGTTAAATATCTGAAAAAGATGGTTGCAGATGTCTGCCTGACATCTGGTGGGTACAAAATATCTGGAGTTTAAAAATCAGCCAAGAAATGGGCTTGCCGATTGTCACCTTAAATCAGCAGCAACTAGGACCCAGTTCAGGCTTGTGACAATTACAATTGGGAAGTGGTGTTATGATTCAGTATCAGCCCATGCTGAAGTATTCATTCACAACCAAAAATAGCTGTTTCTTTCAGTGACTCAGTTGATCACTGCAAAAATATCAAAGGAGCAGTTTTTTTGACAACCTGCATATCCAAAATCGTGTATCTCTTTAAAACTGAAGCATGGGAATAACACGTCTCTTGTATAAAAATTGGAAAAGGGGAATATGTTAAATTACACCTCTCTGTATATCTGTTTCCCCATAACGTTGGTTAAGTTGTAAACTGTTTTTTTTTCATGCAACATGTCACCTCTATCAATTGAGTAACTTTTCAGATATTTTTCAAGCAGAAACATGTTTATATGTAAATATATACACCTACTCACAGAAGCACATTATTGCTCCTTTTCAATTCAACAGATATTGCATGAGGTACAACAGGAAATCCCTGCTGGACATTACCTCCTCATAGAAAGAGGTAGTAGCAGTTAAAGGAGCATTGCCATTTGATTTTTTTTGCATTCATTCATAGGATTTGGGTATCGCTGGGTCAATGTTTACTTCCTATCCCAGTTGCCCTTGAGAAGGTGGCTGTGAGCTGCCATCTTGAACTGTTGCCCTCCATTTGCTGCAGGTAACCCCATAATGCTGTGAGGGAGAGAATTCCAGAATTTTGATCCAGCAACAGTGAAGGCGATATGTTTCCAAGTCAGGGTGGTGAGTGGCTTGAGAAGGAATTTACAGGTGGCGATGTTCCGATGTATATAGTGTTCTTGTCCTTCTAGATGGAAGTGGTCATGGGTTTGGAAGATGCTGCAAATTTGGTGAATTTCTGCAGTGCAACTTGTAGATTGTAAACGCTGCTGCTACTGAGTGCTGGTGGTGGGGGGAGTGATTGTTTGTGGATCTTGGGCAAATCAAGTGGACTGCTTTGTCCTGGATGGTGGCTGACGTTTTGAGTACATTCATCCAGGTAAGTACACAGTATTCCATCACACCCCTGACTTGTGACTTGTCGATGGTGGACAGGCTGGGTGGTGTGTCACAGGCTGCAGTATTCCTAGCCTCTGACCCGCTCCTGTAGCCACAGTGTTTATATGGCTAGTCCAGTTCTGCTTCCAATCAAGGATAACCCCCAGGATGTTGGTAGTGGGAGATTCGGTGATGGTAATACCATGGAATGTCGAGGGATGGTAGTTAGATTCTCTCCCTGGTAATTGCCAGTCCTGGGGTGGCATGAATGTTCTTTGCCATTTTTTAGCGCAGGCCTGGATATTCTGGGTTCTGTTCTTACTGACATTTCTGTACCTACATGTCCAAAGCGGACTGACCACGTTAAACAGAAAGTGACTGAAGATGAAGTGGGTGCCTTTCCACATGCTGTGATGCTATGTAACTATCTTAAATGTACAGCTTGAGTGGTCTGGAATCTCTGCCTTAAATCAACAGCCATGAGAGGGTAAATGTAATGTGTTGTCAGTGGAGACAAATGGTCCCATGCTAACGGTGAAGCCAGACCATGGGAGGACCATTGCTCTGAATTCCACTGTCTTCAATACTGGCTTTAACCCTCAGATCTACAGCAGGAAAAACGGCTCCTTTCTGTTGCCCTGCATCTGATTCATCACAAGTTATCATGTCATCTTTCAACCCGATTACATTAATGCTCTTAATACCTGTGTGCTTAGAAGTTTATTTTGGGGATGTCATAATAGGGATCTATAATTAAAGTGTTAACAATTTCATAGATTCAGTAAAATTAACCAAACTGTTCATTTAAGCCTATCTTCATAAATCTAAACAATTGACTTAATTGTGCAACCTATTATGATCTACCCAGTAATTTGAAAAGTTTTGAAAAGAAAAGTAAAATCCATATCTCAACCTGCACCAATTTCTGTTCACCAGTGTCTGAGCTTCCTGACCTACGTCAATCATTGCTGGCCAGTGTCTTGAAAAATTTTCATTCTCATGTTTAAATTTATTTTTCCATGCTCCTTCAATTCTGGGCATATGTGCATTTCCAAGTCACATTGTTCCACTATTAAAAACCTGACCTCAGCAGCCTAGGGCCTGAGCTTCCGTCTTCCTTCCCTAAACCTATGAGCACCTCTTCCTTTCCTCTCTTTCTTTACCTTAAAATTTACCAATTTAACCAAGTATTTAAGCCACTTGGAGAGACATTAGGATAGGTAACCAATGTCATATTTTGTCTCTTAATTTTCATGTAGGTTGCCTTTGGATGGTTTACAATGTGTGACAATGCTGTGGCTTCAAGAAATGTGTTTTGTTCTGGTTTCTTTTAGAAATAGATTGGGGATAAGTGTAGAGCAGTCTATGAGAAGATTAAACAAACCTGAGGCTTTGATTTTGTTTTTAAAGTCAGAACTATAGATGCAGCCTGAATGAGTGTGGTCAAGATCTCACTAATCCAGGTTTTCAGTTAGCTTTCAGCAATTGTTGCTAGGGTCTCAGCAGGGTTGGAAGGTAGTGAATCTCTCCTAGCTGCTATATTTTCTCTCTCTCTGTCTCTCTCTCTGTCTCTCTCTCTGTCTCTGTCTCTGTCTCTCTCTCTCTCTGTCTCTCTCTCTCTGTCTCTCTGAACTGTCTTTTGATGTTCTTTCCTCCTAAATTGGAGAATTGCATGTGAGACTATTTGTTTTCTGAATTTGCCTTTTGCCAAGGGTGTGTTTATGGGATGTTTCCATATCAGAACAGTTACTGTTTAGTAGTAAAATAATCTATTATTCTGTTAAGTTTTCCAATAGAGTCAAGTTATTCTGAGTCCCTCTTTCTTTTGTTGTATTTTAACTGTAATAGAGTCCATAGAGATGTACAGCATGGAAACAGACCCTTCGGTCCAACCCATCCATGCCGACCAGATATCCCAACCCAATCTAGTCCCACCTGCCAGCACCCAGCCCATATCCCTCCAAACCTTTCCTATTCATATACCCATCCAAATGCCTTTTAAATGTTGCAGTTGTACCAGCCTCCACCACTTCCTCTGGCAGCTCATTCCACTCATTCCATACATGTACCACCCTCTGCGTGAAAACGTTGCCTCGTAGATCTCTTTTATATCTTTCCCCTCTCACCCTAAACCTATGCCCTCTAGTTCTGGACTCCCCCACTCCAGGGAAAAGACTTTGTTTATTTATCCTATTCATGCCCCTCATAATTTTGTAAATCTCTATAAGATCACCCTTCAGCCTCCCATGCTCCAGGGAAAACAGCCACAGGCTGTTCAGCCTCTCCCTGTAGCTCAGATCCTCCAACCCTGGCAACAACCTTGGAAACCTTTTCTGAACCCTTTCAAGTTTCACAACATCTTTCTAACCAATGTCCTGTAAAGCCACAACATGACCTCCAACTCCTGTACTCTGGCCAATAAAGGAAAGCATAACAAACACCTTCTTCATTATCCTATCTACCTGCGACTCCACTTCCAAGGGACTATGAACCTGCACTCCAAGGTCTCTTTGTTCAGCAACACTCCAGAGGACCTTACCATTAAGTATATAAGTCCTGCTAAGATTTGCTTTCCCAAAACGCAGCACCTCGCATTTATCTGAATTAAACTCCATCTGCCACTTCTCAGCCCATTGGCCCGTGTGATCAAGATCCTGTTGTAATCTGAGGTAAACTTCTTCGCTGTCCACTGCACCTCCAATTTTGGTGTCATCTACAAACTTACTAACTATACCTCTTAGGTTCACATCCAAATCATTTATATAACTGATGAAAAGTAGAGGACCCAGCACCGATCCTTGTGGCACTCCACTGGTCACAGGCCTCCAGTCATGAAAACAACCCTCCACCATCACTTCTGTCTTCTACCTTTGAGCCAGTTCAATATCCAAATGGCTAGTTCTCCCTATATTCCATGAGATCTAACCTTGCTAACCTTGTCATACGCCTTACTGAAGTCCATATAGATCACATCTACTGCTCTTGTTCTTTTCCTCTCTCACTGATTTTAATGTTGCTGTGAATAAATTGTGTTTTGCTAAACGTCGAGTTGTTTGACTAATTGAATTGCATCTGGAACACATTACCTCACATTTATCTTTAAAATATGTAAAAATTAGGGTCTAGGTTACCTTCTTAACATCTTTTGGTGGGAGACGGTGTCTGGTCTGGCCCATAACAATGTCAGTCTTGCCATGTTAATACAAGTTGTTACTGCTGGACTGTGACAAACTGCAAAAGATTTTTATTCAATTGATGGTAAGTTGAAAAATAAAGCTGCCATAACAAGAAAGTTGGGTAAATTAATTGTAAGAACATACTTGATTATTGTCGCATTCAAAATCCCAAGATATTCATACTGAAAGGACTGATTCTAAACATGCCAGAGATGATATTGACTATAACATCCTGCAAATGATGTTTTTGTTACAAGTTATGAAGCCACTCAGGTTTTGCCATTATTATTGATGAAGACCAACAAAGAAGCTAGATCCCATTTACTTGTGAGGACATATGTGGTCTGTCTGCTGGTGTCTGATTACAATTTACCCATTTACCTTGTCAGCAACAATGAGGAAAATTCACCAGATGTCTCTTGTGGCCATTGTCTATGATAGCATGTTATTGTACCACTTAGTATTTGCGGAAGTGGTGAACCCCTTAACACGCCACTCCCTCAACTGTTCACTCGATACAATGAAGTTAGGGAACCTTATTTAATTGCAAGTTGCTTTTAAAATATCACCAGTGAGTTTTGTTTCTGGCAATGTCTGAATATGGAAATTCAAGCGGAGAGGTTGAAATGTCTGATGCCTGGCTTCGGCCTTGATTATTACTGTAAGGCAACGAATTTGTTCAAGAGTGAACAGTTTTTGGGAGTCAATTCTTTTTGCCTCTGTTTAGTGCCATGGATTATTTTAGTATATTGAGTTGAATTAAATACAGAGAAATTGTGATTATCTGGCATTTGATTAACCGAATTTCGGATGATCCGAACACAATCGCAAGGTCCAATGCGTGGCTAACTATGTTATCTAGCATCGATTATCCTGCATTCAATTAACCAAATGAAACACTCCCTGCCCATGTCCTTCGGATAATTGAGATCCCTCAGTAATGATATTAATATTTTTGCACTTGCATTTATTGAACCTCTGTTCCTTCTTCTACTTTTCACTGGATATATACATGGACTCCATTCTGACCTATTATGTGATTTGGTTAATCGACTTGCATAAACTTTCAGAAGAAACAATATAATCTTTTGGTACTTACTGAGATTTATTTTCAGGTTTGAGATTTTTTTCCTTTTGAGTACCGTTTCCAAATGTTGTATTCCCCTTATAAAAGTACAAAGAGCTGTTTGAATTGTTTGCAATATTTTACACACACGTGCAGATTGTGCAATTTAAGTTGTAAGATTTTGCATGCTTTCAGTGGAGTGAGGTTTTGCGAAATGGACAGCTCATTATACGTATGAATTTCCTTCCTATTGATTTTATTAGGTAGGACAATGGCACGGGTGCAGCAGATTCACCAGAACTGCTTTGTGCAACCACGAGAGACCAATTTGATCAAATGTCTTACCCTATGCTTTGATATATTGATGTGTAAAGAAACAAATGTTCAGTCTCTTTCTGTTACTCTATGAGTGCTATGGGTTTGCAAGAACAGTTGTAAAACTGGCACAAAGTTACAGAGTGCCTTTGTCGTGTCGCCGGTAACAGCCTAATAATCAACTGTTCATCTTACCTTCATCAGTCAAGGCATAGACTATAAGAACTGGGAGGTTGTTGGAGCTCTGTAAAACCTTAGTTAGGCCGTGGCTGGAATACTGTGTGTCGTTCTGGTCACCACACTAAAGGGTTGCAGTGAAGGGTGAGGAGATCCTCCAGAATGGTGCCTGGGACACAGCACTTCAGCTGTGAAGAGAAGCTGGATAAGTTTGGGTTGTGTTCTTTGGAACGGAGAAGGTTGGGGGGTGGGGGGGTGGGGAACGCTGACTGAAGCGTTTAAGCTTATCAGGGGCATGGACAGAGCGGATAGAAAGAGCTGTTCCCCTGCGTTGAAGGGTTAGTAACGAGGGGCATAATGTTAAGTTGAAAGACAGGAGGTGCAAAGGGATATTGAGGAAAAGAATTTCACCCAGTGGCTGGATGGAATCTGGAAAACACTGCCCGGGAAGGTGGTTGAAGTGGGAAACCTTTTAAAAGGTTCTTGGATGAACACTTGAAATGTCATAACGTTCAAGGGTATGGGCCAAGTGCTGGAAAGTGGCACTGGTGTAGAGTAGTGGGCCTTGTCTGTGCTCTATGATTCTAGGATTGATTAACTCCATAAGTTAGTTTATTTAAACCAGTAAAACACATTATAAGTTAGGAACAGACATCACAGCAAGCCAACTGATCTATGTGCGTGCAATGTGCAAATCTACTACAGACTCACTGGCAGGTAGAGTTACAATGTTATATGCACACAGCACATGGAGTTCTCTTAAAGGCAACATACACGTACACGAGACCACAGCATTCAATTTTTCCTTTAATGTTACATCGGCCGTGTTTCTTTTGCTGATCGAATGTTAATGTCAAAACAGACACAGAGAATGCTGGAGAAACTCAACAGGTCTGGCAGAATCTGTGTAGACAGAAACAGAGGTAACATTTTGAGTTTAGTATGACTTTGCTTTCGCCTAAAAATGCGTCATACAGGGCTCAAACCTTTAACTCTGCTTCCCCCCCCCCCCCAACCCACCACATATGCTGCCAGACCCGGCATCTGCAGTATTTTGCTTTTATTACCCTCGGGTGACCATCTGTGTTGAGTTTGCAAAGCCTCCCCACATCTGCTTGGGTTTCCTCCCCAAGTCCAAAGATGTGCAAGTTAGGTGGACTGGCCAAGCTAAGTTGCCCTTAGTGACCAGGCATATGCAGGCTAGGTGGAGTAGTCATGGGAAATGCAGGGTTACAGGGAGTGGGTAGGGGGATTGGTCTGGGTGGATTGCTGTTTGGAGGGTCGGTGTCGACTCAATGAACCGAATGGCCTGCTTCCAAACAGTCAGAACTCTATGATAATGTAAGGTTGGGGTGAATATAGGTTAGGTGAAAGTGAGGACTGCAGATGCTGGAGATTAGAGCCGAGAGTGTGGTGCTGGAAAAGCACAGCAGCTCAGGCAGCATCTGAGGAGCAGGAGAATCGGCGTTTCAGGCATAAGCCCTTCATCAGGAATTAGGTGTAGGTGAATGTTGGTTAGTAGTGTGGAATGAACTGGCTGGTCTAGATTATGGCAAGTAGAATTTTGACCAATTGATCAGGTCAGTAGCAGTAACTTCAGGCTCATTCCTAGCAATGGGGATTCCATAGGTTTGTGTTGATTTAGCTTTAGCTGAAACTAGGCTATCAAGTGAGCACACATCCAGTCATCTCCATGACCAGTCCTTCTCAGTCTTTGTTTTGCTTTGGGGAGTGAAAGTCAAGTTCCAAGGCTAACCGTTATATAGAACAGTGTACTCAGACACCAGTGCCTTATGCAGGGCATTTTTCAGTCAGCAGTAGACTTAGTTAGGGCATTATGTAGTTGTTTCAAGCCTGAAAAAGTAAATATTATTCACCAAAACAGAATTGATTCCAGATTTGTGAATTCAATCTTAAAAGGTAAATACTGACACAGTTGATGTTGCAGTGTGGGATTTTAAATTAACTGTTGGCTTTGTGTTATGCAGCGAATCAAACACACTTTCTGAAAATAGAAAATAAATGCACTTGGCCTTTACGGTTTCTGGGTCACAGCACTCAAGCTTCTTGAAAAGTAGAAATAATAGTTTCTCCAGATTAATCCACTTACTCACGTTTTGCCAGAGATTAAATCTAAATCAATATCACAAGGCTGTATGGGACAGAAAGGAAAATTGCTTGTTTGGTTCTCGGAGGCAGTCAAAAAATGAATCAAGACAGGTTAAAATAATACAGTTGTAGAAGATTATACAGCGGCAGTGCTTGAGATTTAGAATTTACTAGATTGGCTGCCATTAATTGTGGAATTTTTATTTACCTTTCTTCCTTTATTGTTTCATGAGATGGATGAGCCTCTGAGATGAAAGCTGGCATTTGTTGCCCACCCTAATAATCTTTGCCCAAGTGACTTGCTCAGCCAAATCAGAAGGCAGCTCGGAGTCAACTGGGTTGCTTTGAGTCTGGACTGGCGTGTCAGCCAGACCAGATAAAGCCAGTAAATGTCCTCCCCTATAAGACATTAATAAACCTCATGGGTTTTTACAGCAATCAATGATGTCTGCATGGTCACCTCTACTAAGACTAGCTTCATATTCTGGATTTATTAAGTGAAGTCATCTTCCACCAGTTGTCAAATTGTATTTGAACACTGTGCAGAAAACTGCAATCTGAGCCACTAGATTGTCATGAGTGTTTTTGGAACTGCAGTCATTCAGATAGTGAGTCAGTCCTCCTGATTTGAGACTCCCAGGTGGTGGAAAGGCTCTATGCAGTTCAGGAGGTCAG